>NC_058131.1:569512698-569600882 GCF_016433145.1 Gracilinanus agilis
ATATATATATATATATATATATATATAGGTGTATGGGGGATTCAGGGAGGACTAGCACCTCTGATATAAGAGCTTGCTGAGCCCTTTCCAAGGCTGCTTATCCACTTTTGGTGTCCACCTTTTACCTAACTCTCACCTGTGGCTCCAAGAAGCTGTAACATGCATGATGGCCACCCTCTAGTAAAACTGTCTCAGCAGATAGGCTAAACCAGGTTGAGGGTAACCAATGATCTTCAAACACATTGATGAGTTAGTGGGGCATCTATCCCAAGTGTGTGAAGACTTCTCCCTCCTAGGTGATGAGAACAATTTATTCCAATGGCCATGAAGGCAGCGCAGCTGATTTTTGCCTTGTCATTGGACTTTGATGACTCTGGAAGAGATAGTGAGACTGATCATTTTATGCAACTTCGTCTCTCTTAAATCTAATTCAAGTGCAAGTCAAAACATCCCCCCACGACATCATTGGTCCTCTTCAAAAGGAAGGATGAACATAGATATAGTAACTAGTAACATTATTCTATATCATATATAATATCTTTAGATTATAGTATATATTATACATATGATGAAAATGTCAAGGCTGATCAGCTTTTCTACTACTTGAAGCTTTTTCATCATGATTAAAGTTAAATCCCTTTTTGGAGGTATAATGATAAGCTGTCATTTACCAGCTTATGGTAAATGAAGGATGTGGACACGGTTTGATAGAACTATCAGAGAGAGAGAATGAGAGCACTGGACAGCTAAGGCTAAAGCAAAGAGGAAATACCACATTATATTATTATATTGTATTATAGAAAATCTAAGCAATATGTGTATGTTTTTCACATATGTATATGTGTATATGTATGTATATCATGTATGTAAAGTTATTTGCATGTTATCCTCTCCTTCCAGCCTCAATACAATGTTATCTTCTTGAAGGCAGGAACTGTACAGTTTTGCTTTTCTTTGTAATCTCATCACTTAACACAGTACCTGGCACATAGTAAACACAAATAGATACTTGTTGATTGACTAATGACTATTTATACATTTTTCCTTTCAGAGGCAAGATGATGTAGAATGAGAAATATCTGGGTTCAAATCTTGATTTAGATGCTTATGGACTGTGTGACCTGAGTAAGTCACTTAATGTCTCTCCAAGAGTCAAAAACTTTGTATTTATGAAAATATTCATAGAAGCTTTGTTTATTATGATAAAATAACTGGAAACAACATCAATGCAATGAATAGGAGAAATGGCTGAATAGATTGTGATATTTGAATGTAATGGATTTTATTATGTTATTAGAAATATTAGAAATGACAAATATTGGAAATATAAAGAAAAGAAGGGGAATATATGAAGAGAAGAAAAGAGAAAAAAAATAATAAAACCCTGATTAATAAAAAAAAAACTAGCTCACAAAATCAAGAGAAAAATGTATCCAAGTAAAACAAATCCAAAAGCAAAGGATGTTTATATTAGCACACGTATGTGATTTACATATTTTAAAACAAATTGTAAACAATATAGAGTTTGTGGTTTTGCACATAATCTTCTTATGCATTTGTTAAGTTAAACGGTTTGTGGTGGTGGTCGTGGGTACTAAGCATGTAATAACGAAAAATTAATTAATTTTTTAAAATGACTCTGCCTCAATTCTTTCAGTTATAAAATGTGTGTGTATTCAATGACCTCGAATATCCTTTATAGTTCTAAATCTATGATCCTATGGTACATACTCTGGTCCCTGCCACAGTGGACTTCTTTATACCAAGCCAAATACAATATACAAGATGGTCTCAAAGATCCGTCCATCTTGAAATCTATGATTCTATAATAGCATTCTTCCTAGAGGATCACTTTGTTCCTTATCCTCAGGCTTGAACTTCTCAGAAGCCAGGTGCTGCATACCCATAAGTTGTTCCACCTTCTATGTGAAGCTTTTCCTGATTTTACTAACTGTTAATATACTTACTCTTAAAATTACTTTGCATCCCATCCATTCCAGCCACTTTCCAGCCCCCCTTTATATAGTGTCATCCTCCATTAGAAAGTAAGCTCCTTGAGGGCAGGAATTGCCTCACTTTATTGGATTAGTAGTACCAACATTTAGCACAGTACCAGAGAAATAGCAGTTTTTAAATAAATGCCTGCTTATTGCTCTTCATTTTTTGGCTGCTGGATTTTAGGACCTCTAGAACCTCAAAGAATGAGTGATCCTGAATTTTTTTGTCCTTCCAATAGTCTTCAGGATTATTCATGGAGGACTGCCTTAATCTATAGGGCAGTTAGATGGTGAAGTAGGTTTGGACTCAGGAAGCTCACTTTTCTGAGTTCAAATGTAGCCTCAGATACTTACTACCTGTGTGACCCTGGACAAGTCACTTCACTCTAGTTTCCTCAATTTCCTCATCTGTAAAATGAGCTAGAGAAGGAAATGGCAAAGCACTCAAGTATCTTTGCCAAGAAAACCCCAAATGGGGCCATGAAGAGTTGGATATGGCTAAGACAACTTAACAAAACTTCAGTTTGCACCTGTGATTTAAGGTGAAGAATTTAGAGAAGCTGGCCTCAAAGATCCTTTCCAAGTCTAAATCTGAATCACAGGTCCAGTTCATTTTAAAGACTTTTAGGCTAGCACTCTATCCATTATACCATCCTGCCTCTCATCAGCAAAGCGGAGCTCCCCAAATATAGCATCTCTTCCATCTTCCATGGAAACCATACATCCTCCCCAGTGGCCTCTAATGTGTTCTTAGAACTCTATCCCCTTTGAAAATTGCTATTTTCCCAACAGCCTAAGTCAAATCAGCATGCTGGACAGAGCCTCAGTGGAAGGTAAGGATATTACCAAGATAAATGCCATCCTGTAGCCTAGAAGCTCTTAAAAATAGAGTTCATGTACCTCTAAAAGATGATAGGAGTGCTATATGCACCATGTAGAATGGATTGATTCTAACAGTATATGAATACAGACCATACCAGGAGGAGAAAACCTTTCCCTATTTGTCAGTTTTCCATATCCAGATATATGCCCTCCTCTATAGACAGACAACTGAATGAAGATAACTGCACTGGCTAACAGAGGCTCTCAGAAGTAATTAAATCTAAGCAGTTCATTTCACAGAGGAGGAAACTGAGGCACAGAAAATATGAGGGGCTTGCTCAAGGTCACACAGCTACTTAGTGTCTGAATCAAGATTTGAACCTAGAACTTTCTGATTTCATGTCCAGTGCTCTTTCCATAACTTCATCCTACCTCTGGGCCCACTGTTATATGTATATAATTGGAAGAGGGGGAGCATGACCAGAAGTGACTTCCATAAAGGATGTTAAATTGGACTGATTCTTTATATAAGACAAAGCATCAGTCATCAAGGCTACATGCTTCCTTCCCATCTTCCCCCACCCCCTTTCCCCAATGCTATTTTCCTGATTTTTCTAGGTGAGGATTTCCCTTGCCCTACTTTCCCCTTCCCCCAGATCTTTTACTTTCAAACTCAGTTTTACAACTTCCTGCCTAGTTCTTTGGATTGGTTGCCTCTATGAATTCATAGCCTTGATCTCTTCCTGACTTTCTGTTTACCCATTTGGATTTTGGCTTGGACCGTGCCCTTCCGGCTTCTGGTATGTTCTCTCTTTGGGAATGTTAAATGCTACTAATCTCTGGTATGTGTTGACCTCCTTTCCCTTTCTGGGGAAAAGGAAATATGACAAATTAGTTTCTTGAAGAAAGAAAAAGACATAGGTGGCACCTTAGAAATCATCTAATTTATGTTCTCTGGACCTCAGTTTCCTTACCTGTAAAATCAGACAGTTGGACTACTTCTAACATTCTGATTCTGTGACTGAGGTTTCAGTCTTTTTCTGTCTAAGCAATTTATTAGTTGGGAACCTATATCAAATTCATTTCCCCATCTGTCAGTGGAGTTAGGTTGAGCTCAAAGGATGCTGGAAGGATTCATGCTGGTAAATCTTGGACAATGTAAAAAGGCTCAGCAGCAGAGGTCTTTTAATTTAGGAATGCAGAGATTGAGAAAATAGTTTCGGAAAGAGGAAGAGGAAAGAGAGAGCAAAGAAGGATTATGAGGAGCCAAGCAAGCAGAATCAAGAGAACATTATATACAGCAACAGAATTATTATTTGCATCTCTAGAGAAAGAGCTGATAAATAGAAATGAGTAAGACATATTTTTATGTACATGCATATATAGATATAATATTTTATACATAATTATTATAATATATCTTATCAAATGATGCTTTTTCTAGTATGGGGAGGGGAGGGAGAGAGGAAGATACCTGGGAATTTTAATATAGCAAACAAACTCATTAATTTGAAAAAAAGAAAAGAAAGTATAAATAAACAGATCATCCCTGTTCTGTGCCCTCAAAATAAATTGAACATTATATACTGCACCCGAAATATTGTTTGAAGAATAGCTTGTGTATGCCCACCTCTACAGAAAGAACTAATAAACAGAGACAAACAAGATGCAGTTATATATATGTATATATATAAATTTTTTTAATTTTAATTTTTTTTGTCAAATGATGCCTTCTCTAGTGTGGAGAGTGAAGGGAGGAAGGGAGATACCTGGGGACTTTAATGTAATAAACAAATTAATTAATTTTTTAAAAAGAAAAAGAGTAAAGAAACAGATCATCCCTGCTTTGTGCCCTCAGAATAAATTGAAGATCTATAAAAAGTGGCTTAATTTTATACAGGTTCCAATTCTTCTATCTGTGTAGTAATCAGTGCTTGGAATCTATTGAGAGTCTTTGTTCCAAAGAGAGCAGCATCCTTACACATTGCTGATCTGCCTTGCATTTTTGTCCAGGTCTCTACAGTCACTCCGTAGGCTCCTTAGATTGTCCGGTGCCATGGCAACACTAATGCTGTGGATCGAGAAAGGCATGCTGTTAGCATGACAGTTCGTGGCAAAGCTGCATGCAGTGGAATGAAGAGGAGGCCTCACACACAGTCATCTAACTCAGGAACTGTTCCTGCTGCTGAGGAGGAAACATGTTCTAGCAAAAAAAGGGTGCTAGCTTGGGGGCCAGAGAATCTGGACTTGAAGTGAGGCTTTCCTACTTCCTGCCTGTGTAGCTTGGACCAGTCACTTTGGTCTTCAGGAGCCTCACTCAGTTTTCTCATCTGTAAAATGAAAGGTTTGACCTAGAAGCAATGGTGACTAAATCAAGTAGAAATGGGCCCCTGAAGGCTACATATTGACTAAGAAAACCACAAATTAACATCACCTATGCCATATTTTTATTTATGTCGCCAAATGTTTGCTAATTACATTTTAATTTGGTTCCTGCTGCATGTGGGAATGTTGCAGACTTGTGCATGTGGAGTACACTTCTGGCACTTCTACTAGATGATTGCTAAGATCCCTTCTAGCTTTAAATCTATCATTCTAAAATCCTCCACTCTGATTTAAATGCTTTCCTCCAGGGTTTATATTCTGATCCCCTGGGTTCTCCACTGACCTTTAACATTAGGCACTCAGTATCTAGAAGGTCTTAGGATCAGTTTCCTGTTCCAGACTAAGGGGTTATCTTTTCTTATTCACACTCCTTGATATGGAAATGCGCTTCAATTCAATTCAACAAACAATTATTAATTGTAAACATTTACCTTGTGCCAAGCAATGAGCTGAGTGTATACCCATTTATTAACCCTGCCTGTGTAAATGAACAGTAATCAACTGAAGGAACTGGGAGTGTTTAGCCAGAGGGGAGTAGGGAGAGGAGGGCGGGAGAGGAGGGATGGAGAAAAATGAGAGGGAGAAGGAGGAGGAGGAGGAGGAGGAAAGAGGGAGGAGGGGAAAAGGGAGAAGGAGGGAGAGGGGAAGAGAGAGAGAGAGGGAGGGAAGAAGAGGAGTGAAGGAAAGAGAGATACTTAAGAATAAGTGACAGCTGTGTCCAAATATTTGAAAGACTGACATGTAAAATAATAGCTGATATTTATAAAGTTCTTTAAGGCTCACAAAGAACATTATATATTGTCTAATGTGAGAGATTACACAATCTGTGTGATTCTAGAAGGTGGAAGCAGGAATTAAGTTATCCCTCCTAGTTTGGCCTCTCTGGGCCTCAGTTTCCTCATTTATTATTATTTTTATTTTAAAATCCTTACCTTCTGTTTTAGACTTGATACTAAATATCAGCCCCAAAGCAGAAGAGCAGTAAGGGCTAAGCAATTGTGTTTAAGTGACTTACAATTAGGGTCATAGGAAGTGTCTGAGGCTAGATTTGAACCAAGCCTGGCTATCGAAGCAGTTAGATTATATACTTTCTAAGGTCTCTTCCAGCTTTAAGTCTGTGACTCAATGAATCATTGTTCTTTGAGGCTGGACGGTAAGCCAGTTTAAAATCTCCCCTAGCTATTTTATCACTTAATCTCTATCTCCTTATTTTATCCAGTGGAATGTCATGAGAGACATTGTTCTCACTTTCTCATTTATGGCTGATTGCTCTTAGGCCATATAACACTCCTCCATTCTTTCAAAGTTTAGGGGCAGGTCACTACTCTCACTTTAGCTAACTATTCTGCTGCCATTCTTTAATATTTTATTTTTTCCCAATTACATGTAAAAACAATGATTAATATTCATTTTCTAAAATTTTGAGTTCCAAATTCTCATTTTCTCCTTTCCCCTCAGATGATAAGCAATTTGATATAGGTTATACATGTGATATCATGCATTTTTCTTTCATGACATTTCCATGTTGGTCATGTTGTAGAAGAAGAGAAAAAAATTTAAAACCCATGAAGAAAATAAAGTGAAAAAACAGAATGCTTCTATTTGTATTCAGATTCCCTCAGTTGTTTTTCTGGAGGTGGTTAGTATTTTTCATCATAAGTCTTTCAGAGTTGTCTTGGATTATTATATTGCTGAGAATAACTAAGTCATTTACTGTTGATCATCATATAATATTGCTGTTGCTGTGTAGGATATTCTCTTGTTCTGCCTATTTTACTTTGTATCAGTTTATATCATTCTTCCAGGTTTTCCTGAAATCATCCTGCTTTTCATTTCTGCCACTCGGTAACCCAGGGCTGCTGGAGCCAGATCAAGGGAGAGACTCAATTATTAATTTTTCAGTATGAACATTTATTCCTCAGAAATTGGCAAACACTACAAATAAGGATTTGACCGATTGTTTTGTTGATTACTTATCTAGACTTAAGAAAATGATGGAGAGAATGTGAATAATGCAGATTAAATTTAAATGTGCATCAAGAGTGTGTATATATACTCTCCCCCACACCCAGAAAGCAGGTTTGTTAACTGTTTACCAGAATGTTCCTGGTGAGTGGTATAATCATTCACATTTATAGGAACTGTGGTCCTTCTTTAGCTTGGCACACAACTGTCAGCTCCTCATTCTTACTCCTTTCTGACTTTATCAGATATACAACTCTTTCTGAATAGACCATGGAACTGACCCAGTATGATGTTTGGTTAGGGCAGACAGGTATGGTCAATAACTTAGATTCCATACACTTAGTGAAGATATTTCAGGGCACTGCTTGGCCCTGAACCCATCCCCAAGAAATAGGGAGAAATTCTTTTCTACCCAACTGCTGCTAACACAGCAAATTAAGTGCACAAGGTTAAAGCTTTTGGGTGGACAAGAGGATGAGATCCTAAAATTAAAGAGGTAGAGCTTGGAGGAACCATTCTGATGAGGAAACTGAGGCCCTAGAAGGTTGTATCTTGCATAGGAAACAAGGGGCAGAAGTGGGATTTGAAGCCAGTTCTTCTCTCTTCAAATGTATTGATTTTTTCACTATTCCACACAATTTCTTGATGGCACACCCCTCTCTCTGTTGTGTATCTGTCCTATATGACTCAGTCCCCAACAGTCACTCCACAGAAGTTTGGAAAACAAGCAGTATAGTGATCTCAGAAGTCTAATATTTGGTGTTATATTAAAAGGAGGTACTACTATCTATTTGATGTATATGAAGATGGAGTACAGAGAGAGGATAGGATGACACCTCTCTCTCCTATAACAGTTGCCCAGGTAGGATCCTTTAGGTCAATGGATGATATTCCTTCAGGACCCACCTGGGGTTAATTGATATTATTAAATTGGGCTCTTCAGCTTGGTAACGTTGGTAATCTGACTGTGTGATTCCCTTCCCAAATAAACTTTGAATAATCAATTCAGGAAGGTACTTTAAACTTTTAAATATATTTGGCAAGAAGGATAATGGTAAGGGAAAGAGGTATTAGGAAACCCTACTTTAAATTGATACTAATAAATCTCTAACTGCAGGCAAATGAAGGAATCAAGATGATAGCTTCTCTCTGGTACAGCCTGGCCAGGGCTAAACCAGAGCAGGCAAACTGCTGTGAAATCTTCAGCTTCTTCTTCAGTAGATCTTAAGCCTAATCAGTTGAGATTTCCGCCCTTTATCCACCCTCTTCTTCTTCTCCTGCCCACTTCCCCGATCCCTCCCGGGCCCTGGGAAGCCTAGATGACTAAGATATTTTACTTCCTAATATCTAGGGGCAGTAGAAACAGAGATGGTGGTCTGATACAGGTTGATGAAGGTACAGGAAACACAGGAAGAGCTTGCAGGGTTGTGTTTGCAAGTCTCTATTTCTCCCAAAGACCAGGATCCACACTGATCTCCAGCCTCGGGGACAGGTAAAGACCCCAGAACCTCTGTCAGGGTTCTCAACTGCTCTCTCCTGAGTCTGCATGCCTCTCTGGGAACATTCCATCCAACTGATTCACCTGTCAATCAACAGGGAACTTCAAGCTCCCAGAGATTCAATATAACATTGGGAAGTAGATTGGATGAACTGGGTAGTACTGACTACCCAGTGAGGTAGCTAAAATTTTCTGATCCCAAACAAGTTCAGATAAAACAACCTTGCCCTTGATTAATTCTTTTTAAAAAAGTTTTGTTGATATGTTTGGTTTTTACCTGACATTTCCATCTTGTGAGAGGTTTCTTGTAACAAAATAAAATAATAATGCAAAACTAACAATGCTGTCATCTTGTCTAAAAATGAATACAACATTCCATATCTATAAGATACCCTTAATGTATTTTTAGTATTTTTTAAATGAATGGAAATAATTTTCTATTCCTCCCAGAAAAAAGACAAATTCCTCATAACAAATATGCATAATTAAGCCATACAAATTACTTTCCTGACAAATATATTAAAAATGTATATATGTGTATATATAAACATAAAACAGGGTACTATATAAAATATATAAATATTATAGATAATGGACAAATATAGAAATCTTTGTAAAAGATAAAACACAAATATGATATATTTAAATATAAAATATATATGTACATATATGTATATAATCAGCCCATATAACACAAATATATGTGTATATACATAGAATAACATACACATATATTTTGTACATACACATATATATTTATTAGGTATTCTTCATTCTCTGTGTCAGGAAGTGAGAATAGCGTATTGCATCCTTGGTCCTCTGGAATCATAGAAATCCATTGGGTCAGTCACAGTTCTTAGCATTTTCAAAATTGTTTGTGATCAGAACTGTTGTTATTGTACAAATTGTCCTCATAGTCCTACTCCTTTCATTGTTCATCAGTTATAAAAGTCTTCTAAATTGTTTGTTTTTAATCATGTTTATATTATAGTATATAGTATTCTTCTGGTTTTACCTATTTCCCTCTGCATCAGTTCATATATGACTTTCTATGTCTACTCGAAAGCATCTATTTCCCCATTTCTTACAGTACAATAGTACTCCAATATATTCAGATAGCATAATTTGTTTCAACTATTTCTCAATCGATAGGTAAATCTTTAATTTCCACTTTTTTTTTTTACTTTTTTTTCAACCACCACAAAAAGAGCTACTATAAATATTCCTTTTTCTGAGTTCTCTTTTGGGTAGAGGCTTAGCAGTGGTATAGCTGGTTCAAAGGGTATGCACTGCTTAGTAACTTTTCAAGTATAATCACAAATTATTTTTCATGATGGTTGAACCCATTCACATCAACGGTGGACATCAACAAACTTGTTTTCCCTCATCTCCTCTTATTGGTCATTTTTGTCAATGTAATAACTAAGATAGAATCTTAGAATTATTTTAATTTAAACTTCTCTAATTAGTAATGATTTGAAACATTTTTTAAATATAGCTATAGTTGCCCCGGTCTTTTCTTGAGAACTGCCCATTCATTTCCTTAGGCCATTTGTCAAATAGGGAAAGGCTCTTATTCTTACAAATTTGAACTGATTCATTATATATCTTGGAAATGAGATCTTAATCAGAGAAACTTGCTGTAAATATTTTATCCCAGTTAATTGTTTCCCTTTTAATCTTAACTTTGTTGGATTTCTTTGTTCAAAAACTTTAATTTTATGTAGCCAAAAGTACCCATTTTTTATTCTGTGATACTTTGTTTAGTCATGATCCATAACCATACTATAAACCGTGGCCTTCTATCCATAGATCCGATAGGAGATTTTGGTTTTGGTTTTCCATGTTTCCTTACTTAGTTTGTGATATAATCTTTTATATACAGGTCAATATTCATTTGGAGCTTATCTTGGTATAACATCTAAAGTAATGATCTGAATGTAATTTCTTCCATGCCTCTGTCCAAATTTCCCCAACAGTTTATTGTTCTTGTTTTTAAATCAAATAGTGAGTCTGTATCATAATCACTGGGATCTTTGTGTTTTTTGAATACTAGAGAACTAAACACATTTGTTTCTGTATGTTTTGTACCTAATCTGTTCCACTGATTGATTTCTCTGTTTTAACCAGTACCAAACTGTTTTGAAAATGACTAGTTTGTAGTATAAATTGAGATCTGGTACAGCTAAACCTCCTTTGTTCCTAACTTTTTTCATTATTTCCTTGAGATTCTTGACCTTTTTTTGACCTTCCTGAGATTCTTGACTTTCATATGAATTTAGTTATTATTTTATCTAATTCTATAATTTCATTAGCAGTTTGGCATGATATCGACTAAGTATATAAATTTAGAGAGTATTAACATTTTTGTTATATTCACTCATCTTACCTATGAACAATTAATGTTGTCCCAATTAATTTAGTCTGTCTTTATTTTTATTATTATTATTATTAAAAACCCTTATCTTCTTTCTTAGAATCAATACTGTGCATTGGTTCCAAGGCAGAAGCAGTAAGGGCTAGGCAATGAGTGTTAAGTGACTTGCCCAGGGTCACGCAGCTAGGCAGTGTCTGAGGCCAGATTTGAATTTAGGACTACCTATCTCTAGTTCTGTCTCTCAATCCACTGAGCCACCCAGCTGTCCCCATCTGTCTTTATTTTTGTAAACAGTGGTTTATAGCTATAATTATATAGTTCTTAGGTATATCTTGGTAGGTAGACTCTCAAGTACTTAATACAGTCTTTGGTTATTTTAAATGGAATATTTCCTTCTATATCTTCCTGCTGGGGTTTATTGGTATTATATGGAAATACTAATGTTTTGTATGGATTTATTTTGTAGCTTGCAAATTTGCTGAAGTTATTGTTTCAATTAGTTTTTAATTGTCTCTTTAGGGTTCTTTAAGTACACCATTACATCATCTTCAAAAAAGAGATAATATTTCTTCTTTACTTATGGTTATCCTTCATTTTCTTTTTCTTGTCTTATTTCTATAGCCAACATTTCTAGTACTTTCTCAAATGAAATCAGTGACAATGAGCAGCTTGGTTTCACTCCTCATTTTATTGGAAAAGATTCATGTCTACCTCCATTACTTGTAATAGTAGCTCTTGACAGACAGTCAACAGGCAATTTTTTAAATAAATAAATATCTTACTAAGTGCCAGGCACTATGCTAAATGTGAGGGATGCAAATATAAGCAGACAGAAAGATAGTCTTTGCCCTCTAGGAGTTTGTAGTTTAATAAGGGAAGACAGCATAGAAAAGAAAGTTGAATGGAGGTAGTGAGGACAAGAAACCTGCATAGGCCACAATAAAGAAAGTCCAGAGACTCAGGAGTGGAGCCTGAAGAGGAATGAAGACAAGGTTGACTGAGAAACTTTCTTTAAAACGGAGGTTTGAGAGGAGCCATTCAATTATCCAGAGAGGTGAGAGGTCTTAAAGGGTATTTCTAGAGGATGACTTCCAGGTCTGGAGTGATCTTCCAGGATGAAGAGGTTTTTGGGGAATGATAGAGAAAGTCTATAGAATAGCTCGGAGCCCATTTATGACCAATAGTATATTTCAGAAACATACTATTCATCATTTTGAGGGAAGATCCATTTATTTCTTCTTTTTCAACCCTTACCTTACATCTTAGAATCAATACTATGTATTGGTTCTAAGGCAGAAGAGAGGTAAAGGCTAGGCAGTATGGGTTTAATGATCTGCTCAGGATCACATAAGTAGGAAGTATCTAAGGTCAAATTTGAATTCAGGACTTCCTATTCTAAACCTGGTTCACTATCCTCTGAGCCACATAGCTGCCCCTTGGTCCGCTATTCCCAAGTAGTCTAGTTTGTTTGTTTGCTTTTTTTAAAAACAGAAATAGGTATTATATTTTGTTAGAAGTCTTTCTTACATCTATTAATATAATCATATACTTTTTGTTGATTTTGTTATTAAGATTGTTAGTTAAACTTATAGTTTTCCTAATATTAAACCAACCCTGCCATTTCTGGTATAAATCTAACCTGGTCATTGGATATAATTTTTGTAAAATGTTAAAAAAATGAGGACATCGGACTAGGTGACCTCTAAATTCCCTTCCAACTCCAGATCTATAATCCTATGGGTCTGTGTTCATAGGATTCATCATTCTTTAGGCTGGATCACTTAATCAGTTCTAAATCTACCTTAGCAATACTATCAGTGTTTTGTCTAATTGGGTATCATGAAAGATACTGTCAAATGGCTTTGGAGCAATGGCTTTGGAGTCAGGAAGATCTGGGGTCAAGCAGCACCTCAAACACTTACTGGTCATGTGACCTTGGACAAGTCACTTAACTTCTCAGTGCTGGAGATAATTCTCTAAAACTATAAATTGCTTAGCGGGCCTGCATTTAGGGAGTTCTTTATATTAGTGAAATACTAGGTCCAGGCTCTTTGCTAATATTTTTTTCATGAGCCTTTAATCCCTACCCTCCGGGTCAGCTCATCTGGATTCTTTAACGCCATATCACCCTCTTACCTTTCACATATAGAAAGTAAATAAAATGGATTGACATTTTTAAAAAATCCTTTTACTTTTCTCAGAAACCAAATAGGGGTAAATACAATGGAAAGTAATACACAGTAATCATAGTGGTGCAAAAATTTTTACAAGTCTCTCTACTAAAGGCTTCTTTTCTCAAATACATAGAGAAATGAGTTGAATATGTAAGAATATAAGTCATTCCCCAATTGCTAAATGGTCAAAGGATCTGAACAGGCAGTTCTCAAAGTAATCAAAGCTCTCTATAGTCATGCAAAAATGACCTAAACCACTATTAATTAGAGAAATACAAATTAAAACAACTCTGAGGTACCACCCCATACCTATCAGATCGACTATTATAACAGAAAGGGAAAATGAAAGAACTTGAAGATGTGGGAAAGCTGGCACACTAATGCATTGTTGGGGGAGTTGTGAACTGATTCAGTCATTCAGGAGAGCAATTTGGACCTATGCCCAAAGGGCTATAAAATAGTATATACCCTTTGACTCAGCAATAACATTACTAGGTTTATATTCCAATGAGATAAAAAAAAAGAGGAAGGACCTATATGTACAAAAATATTTAAAGTAGCTCTTTTTAGGGGGGGTCAAAGATTTGGAAAGAGAGGGAATGGCTGAGTAACTTATAGTATAATTATAATGGAATATTATTGAGCTGTAAGAAGTGACAAGCAGGAGGAGCTAAAAACAAACAAGCAAACAAACAAACCTGGAAAGACTTACATGAACTGAAGAAGAGTGAAATACAGAACCAGGAGACCATTGTGCAGTGACAGAAATACTTTACAGTGAACAACTGTGAATAACAGATTTCTCAGCAATCATCCAATCTATCCCAAAGGACTCATGACAGAAAATGTTAGCTACTTCCAGAGAAAAAGAACTGTCTGAATCTAGATCAAAGCAAACCTTTTTTTAACTTTCTTATTTTTTCTATTTGTTTCCTTCCACAAAAGGATTAATATGGAAAAATGTTTTACATGATTGCACATGTAAAAATCTATATAAGATTGCTTACCATCTTAAGGGAGGTAAGGGGTTAGAGAGGAGGAAGGGAGGCAGAGAATTAAAGACTTAATATTTGAAAAATGTTGGAAACTTTTTTGTAATTGAAGGGAAAATAAAATTTAAATTTAAAAAATCCTCTTACTGGTACCTCTTTTACTATACCTTATCCCACTGCCATCATCAACCTATTTAGTACAACTTGGAGGACTTCAGGAAAGGAAGTCACAAAACACATTTGCATGTTAAAATAATTACCATCTGCTCTTGGGAAGTTCTTATGTCCTCTGTTGTAGTTTTAAAATGTGTAAGTCCCCACACTTATGTAGTTTAACACTTAAAATCTCCTGGCTCTTTAGTTCTGCCAACTGAGCTAAGAATTCTGTTTTGGGTAAGGGGACTTAGGTGTTTTTTTGTTGTTGTTGTTGTTGTTTTTTGCCAAAGGGTATTATAAAATCACAGAATTTGAGAGTTAGAAGGAGCCCCAGTGAACGTCTGGTCCAACCTCACAAAAGAAATCTCTATAACATACCCAGTAGGTAATCATCCATCTTCTTCTTAAAGATTTCTGAGGAGGTGGTAGTAACCATTTCCTAAGGCCTCCCAATCCTCTTTTGGATAGAAGTAATTGTTAGGAATTTTTTCTTAACATGAAACCTAAATTGACTTCTTTGCAACTTCCGCCCATTGTTTCTGGATCTGCTCTAAGAGGCCAAACGGAAGGAATCTAACCTTCCTTCGTGTGACAGCCCTTAAAGGCTGCTATCGTGTCTTCATAGTCATAGGCTGGAAGCCCTTCACCATACTGGTTATCTTCCTCTATACACTCTCCAGATTATCAAGCCTCTTAAAACAAAACAAAACAAAACAAAACAACCCTTACCTTCTGTCTTCGAATCAATACTGAGTATCATTTTCAAGGCAGAAGAGTGGCAAGGGCTAGGCAATTAGAGTTAAGTAACTTGCCCAGAGTCACACAGCTAGACATTGTCTGCATTCAGATCTGAACACAGGACCTTCTGTCTCTAGGACTAGCTCTATCCACTTAGTTGCCCTCAATGTCATTTTTAAACTATGGTATTCAGAACTGAAAAATAGTACCCAAATGAGATCTGAGGATAAGAAAAATATTCCACTACCCTATTCCTTAAATCCATGCCTCTCTCAATACAACTCAAAAACTCATTTGCTTTTTTGTCTGCCGTATCACACTGCTCATTCATAGTGGGCTTATAGTCCACTAAAAAACTCTATATCTTTCCCAGAACAATCTAATAATGTCTAAATATGCAGAAATGCCTCCATTTTGTACTTATAAGGTTGATTACTCATACTCAAGTATAAATCTTTACATTTATCCCTATGGAATTTCATCTTATTAGACCTGGTCCAAGTTCTAGTCTATCAAGACCTTTTCAGATCATCATTTTATTATTCAGTGTGTTAGCTATTCCTTCCAGCTAGGTATTACCTTCAAATCTGATGTGTATGCCTTGAATCAAATCATTGATAAAGATGTGAGACAGCCTAGGGCTATCCACTGGTCCCTGAGCTACTCTTCTTTGCCCAGTTGACTTTGAACTATAAACAACTACTCGTTGAGTCCAACCATCCAACTTGTGCCAAATCCATCTAAATGTATTATTGGCTAGTTCCTATCTCTGTGTCTTCTCCACAAGAATAGTATGAGATTTTTTTCAAAAGAGCTTTGCTAATTTCTAGAAATCTCATATCTATAGCATTTTCCTCATCCGATTTAGTAATCCTAAAAGAAATGTTTAAAAAAAGAGGAAATGAGGTTAGTCTGCCATGCACTCTTCTTGATGAAGGCATACTGATTCTTTGCATTCACTACTTCCTTTTCTAGATGTTTGCCAGCCAGTCATCCTGTTAATGATCTGTTCTAGAATTTCCCCAAGAATCAGAGTCAAGCTCACTGGCTTATAGTTTGCAGATATTGTTGTCTTCCATTTAAAAAAAAATTGGGACAATATTTTCCCTTCTCTGTTCCTGTTCCACCTCTCCTGTTTTCTATGATCTTTCAGACATAACAATAACTCTGCAATCAAATATCTGCCCCCACACAAAAAGAAAGCAAACAAACTCACTTATAGACAGATTCGGGGCCTTGTAAAGTCTAAGAGGTCACCACTGATAGCATTCTGTAAATATCTTTTGTTGAATTCATACTGCTTTCAGGTAAGCAGGCAGCTAATGCCCCACTTGGGAAATTGTGCTTCCCTATTAGTCTCCTCTGGACCCCGAAGGCTGGCAGGGGATACTCAGACCGTAGGGTTATTTAAGACTGAAAGTCAAAGGAAAAACTGAATTCTTGTCCAACCTTGAAAATGAGCACAAAGAAATCCAATCCAAGGTTGCATAGTTTCTGTTGTTTTCTCCAAAGTGGAAGAAGCTGATAGCTAGATTTAGACGCAGAATCCCAGTTCTGTTACTTACTTTTTATGTGAGCTACTTGGGAAGAGTCACTTTAACTCTATGGACCTGCTTCCAGTGATGTGATAGGACAAGATGATTTCTAGACTTCCTTCCAACTCTAGAATTTATGAGTGCTCTGAATCTATGGTGATTTTCTGGAATTTTTGGAAGCAAAGCATTTCATTGTTGTTGTTTGGTAATTTCTTCAGTGGTGTCCAACTCTGCATGACTCTATTTAGGGCTTTCTTGGCAAAGATACTGGTGTGGTTTGCCATTTCCTTTTCCAGTTCATTTTACAGATGAGGAAAATGAGGCCAATAGGGCTAAGTGACTTGCCCAGAGTCAGATAGCCAGTATTTGAGGCCAGATTTGAACTCATGAAGATGAGTCTCCCTCACTCAAGCACTTGTGCTCTATCCACTATCCACATTTCCACTTAAACATTTCATTAAGCATCCTCAGAAATACTGAAGTTGTCACATAGTAATCCATGCATTCCAACACATCCAGCCTTCTCTCCCACTCTGCCATTCATATACACCCCTATTAAGTCAAACTGGATTTCTCATTGTGCTCAGAACACACCTTCCTTAGAATTTCCTCTCCCCTCTTTGCCACTTCTCCAAATTTTACCTGTCCTTAGCTCAGATGTTATCTCATCCATATATTCTTTTGGGATTCTTACACTTTACATATATTATCTCATTTTATCCTTTTAGCAACACTGAGAGGTAGATGCTATTATCCCCATTTCACAGTTAAGGAAACTGAGACTGAGTGGTTAAATGATTTGTTCATGTTCAGATAACTGGCAAGAACTTGAGGCAGGATTTAAATTCTGTTCTTCCTGACTCCAACTCCTACTCAAGATCCATTGTGCCACTTAGCTACCTTGAAATTAGCAGATTAGTAAAGAAGGATCTTGATGAGTGGAAGGGTTGGTGAATCATAGCATTTTAAGAAACCTAAACTGGGAGCAGCTAGGTGGCTCAGTGGATAGAGAACCAGGCCCTGGAGATGGGAGGTCCTGGATTCAAATTTGGCTTCAGATACTTCCTAGCTGTTTGACTCTGGGCAAGTCACTTGACCCCAATTGCCTAGCTTTTACTGCTCTTCTGCCTTAAAACTGATTTTTTTTTTTATCCTGGGACTCCATTCTAGGAGCATAGGGCCACAACCAGTAGGCAATGGGTCACACAGTCGCTCAGGGTCACCCAGCTGGGAAGTGTCTGAGCCCGGATTTGAACCTAGGACCTTTCGTCTCCAGGCCTGGCTCTCAATCCACTGAGCTAGCCCAGCTGCCCCTACTTTAGGGGGCAGTTTCTTTAGCAGATGTAGTTTTTACAGGGTGGGGTTGCTAGCCCCACGCCCAACCCTCCTCCTTTTTTCATCCAGGCTAGGGACCGTCCTTGGCCCAGGAGTGGTAAGGGTGGGTGATAGGGGTCAAGTGACTTGCCCAAGGTCACACAGCTGGAAGTGTCCGAGGTCAGACTTGAACCAAGGACCTCCAGTCTCTAGGCCTGGCTCTCAATCCACTGAGCCACCCAGCTGCCCCTCTTAAAACTGATACTTAGTATCAATTCTAAGATGGAAAGTAAGGGTTTAAAAAATATAAAAATAAATTTTAAATAAAAAAAATAAAAATCTTTAAACCAAGTAGCATGAAATTTAAGTTTCAAAGTTTTATTCAAATAAATATCCACAGCACTCTCTGCCCTCTGAGCTTCTTATTATCTGTACCACTCAGTTGGCACTTACCATTAATGATTTACATTATAGTTAACTTATAGGAATATTTTGTCCTCCCCAACTAAACTGTAATCCACTTGAAGGCAGGAATTCTCTCTTCTATTTTGTCAGAGCCCCCAGAATGTCTAGAAAACAGCAGGTCCTTCTTGAAATAAATATAAATATATATTTTTTGCAAAATTTTTGTATTTTTTGTATTATTTTTGTATTTATTATTATTTTATATTTTATATTATATTGTATATTTGTGTTATATATTTCTATTATATTATATATTCATATGTATATTTCATATATTATATTATTGTACATAATATAATATTATTAATATTAGTATTATAATGGTTTATTTGTATTTATTTATATTCTTATATATGTATATGTATATGTATTTATATTATATATTTATGTATACATTTTATATAAATTCATATAATTATATATTATAAATATATATTTTATATATAATATATACATTTATATAATTATATATTATAAGCACATGTTTATATCATGTATTTATGTTATAATAATAATATATCAATATTGTAATAATATGCATATTATTTATGATTCTAAACATTATTGTTTATTATATTTTGTATTTACAAAAATAAATATAAATAAAGACTATCCCACTTGGTCACAAGACTCAGGTCAAATACAACAGAACATATTGTCTCTCTGCCCTATCAAATCTAAAGCACACATCCTTCTTCTCTGTTAACAATCGGTAAACTATACAAATGGAAAATGAGGAACTATTAGTTACAATCCTGCTGGGTGGCTTTAGTCAACTGTTTTCAGGGAACGTACTTTGAGGGGAGGGGGAGTTGTTTGGAAACGTGTTGGCCAGTGTCTATTGTGGCAAACAAAATATACATGGATCTATGATTTCTGTTAGCATGGGGAGCTCCCATTGTGGAAACTTCCTTTACCAGACTACAGAGTTGTCTGAAACAATATAGGGGTTAAACGACTTGCCCTGGGTCACAAACCTGGCATCCCAGGTGTAAATTCTTCTTGACTAAATCCACCACTCGTGTCTGTTTCCCCACAGCTGCCTCTATCAAAACAAAACAAAGCAAAACCAAGTATCTCTTCAAAATTCGCATTCATCATGATAGGTGCTTGCTAAATTATCATTGAGATGAAATGTTCAATTTGTTGCTAAATCTTGTCATTTCTACCTTTACAATATCTCTTTGTGTGTATGAGGTCCCTTTTTCCAGTAATATTTTATATTCCCCCGATCACATGTGGAAACAATTTTTACCAATCATTTTCTCACATTTCGAGTTCTGAATTCCCTCCCTCCCTCTCCTCCCCCTTTCTGAGATTATCAAGTAATTTGATAGAGGTTATACAACTTTCCAGTATCACTTATTTGTGTCTTCTTCTCTCTACTCATTAGCATCCTAGTTCAAGCCTTCATCACCTCTTACCTAGACTCTTGCGTTCCTCTCCCCAACCTGTATCTCTCCTCATTCCATTCCGTCTTCAACTCAATCACCAAAGTTGTTTCCCTAAAGAGTAAATCTGAGTGATTGCCCCCTCCTCTCAATAAGATCTGTTGGTCCTCTAGTACTTCCAGAATGAAATAAAAAGAGTTCTATTTGGCATTGAAAACTCTCAACAACTTGGCTTTCTGCCCTTCTTGCACTCCAAGCATTCTACAATCTAGCCACACTAGACTGCTTGTTATCCCTCTCTGAGAATATCTCATCTCCTATCTCCGTTCCTTTGTAGTGGCTGTGTCCCATGCCTGGAACACACTCTTCTCACTTCCTCTTCTTAGTTTCCCTGCTTTTAAGTTTTAACTTAAATTCCCACCATCTGTAGGACTTTGTTATTCTTCCTAGCTACTAGTGCCTTCCTCTCTGAGATCATGTTTCTATCTGCTATGTATAGCTTTTGTATGCATCTAGTTCTGTTCATCTTTTGTATTCTCCATAACAATATAAGCTCTTAGGGGCAGTTAGGTGGCTCAGTGGATTGACAGTCAGGCCTAGAGAGATGGGAAGTTTCTGGGTTTAACTCTGGTCTCAGAACCTTCCTAAGCTGTGGGACCCTAGGCAAGCCACTTAACCACTATCACCTAGCCCTTACTACCTTGGAACCAATACATAGTAATGATTCTAAGATGGAAGGTGAGCGTTTAAAAAAAGAATATAAGCTCTTGGAGCTTATCTTCTATTATTGAGGGACTGTGTTTTTTGTCTTGCTCTGTATCCCCAAATTTTAGCACAATGCTTGGGACATAGTAAGCCCTTACTCAATACTTGCTGATTGACTAACCAAGTCAATGAATGAAGGTTCACACTTTTTTCAATTTAACCCATCCCATTGACACGAGAGTAGCTCATGTCTAGCTAGTATTCCCCTGAATTTAAAAAAATCGCTATGAAGACAGGAAAAAATGCTATTATTCCCATTTTACAGATGAGGATGCGGAGGCTTAGAAAGTTTGACCAAAATCATACTGCTAATACATGGCAGCTGCTGAGACTAGAAGTTAGGGCTTCTGAGTCCACGTCCAGGGTTTTTTCTGCCACAAATAGCACTTGAAATGATATAAAAATAGAACTTGTGACCTGAAGGGACTTTAAGGGATCATCTTTTAGTCCACCTCCCATCCCTACCCCAAACCCTTTTTACTTAACCTCTATCTTGCTGTTCCATGCCTGTATCTCTAAGTCATGGGGGATAATTTTCTGCCTTCCACTTAGTAGAGGAGATCATAGGAGATCATTTGATCTGCTCCTATAAGAGACCTTGGGGCCAATTAGTCCAAGAGGTAGAACCCTGGTCATGCAATGTTCAAGAACTCCACCTTGGCATAGGAAATTATATACTGAGGTGATTCATCAGTTGTTAATATTTCCACTGATAGAAATGAAAGAAATTTCTTCATTCTTTATTATAACATGTACATATCCCTATAAATAGATTGTAAATTGATTTCTTATACATAATTTGGTGTGTGAGCAAGTGATTTTATTGCTCTGTAGCTGCTGGGTGATGAATGCTTAATATTTCCTAGAAATAACTTTTTTTTTTTTGCCATTTTCATCTCTTTCTGGTTACTGGGTCAGGAGGGAAGAATGAGCAATCATTGCCTTTATAGCTGCAAGGACTGTCTTTATATCTGTCTTTATAATCTACAAGATTCAGGAGTCAGGGCTGAATCACTTAAAATAACCCGCTTTCATGTTTCCTTTCCTTTCCTTTCCTTTCCTTTCCTTTCCTTTCCTTTCCTTTCCTTTCCTTTCCTTTCCTTTCCCTTCCTTTCCTTTCCTTCTTCTTTTCTGTTAAACCCTTACTTTTTGTCCTAGTAATAACTCTAAGACAGAAGGACAAGGGCTAGGCAAATGAGGTTAAGTGATTTGCCCAGGGTCATGCAGCTAGGAAATGTCAAAGATCAAATTCGAACCCAGGTCCTCCCACCTCCAGGCCTGGTTCTTTATATACTGTCCTACCCAGCTGCCCTTAAGGTTCCCTTTTTTAAAAAAAAATAGTTCTTTCTCTTTCTCCTTGAACTTAAAAAAATAATGTTGAGAGGTTCTGACACTTACCAACAGTTTAATGCAAAAGGCAGTCACTCCACACCATTTTTTCAGTCCCCTGTGCTATCCTTGGACCAGACAATCCTATTTGAAGAAACAAGAACAAACTCCCAAGAATATAAGAGTTACATTTGCCTGGATAGCAAAACTCAGGTGAGCTCCTGAGAAGTCTTTTTGATTGATTTCTGAAATGGTTCCATGAATCAGTTTTTGACTCGTTGCTGAATTTGGAAAACACAGATGATAGAGTGGACAAAACACTGACCTAGAACTCTAATCCCATCAATAATCAGTGTTGATTGGACAGGTCATTTTAATCTTCTTGGGACTCAGTTTCCTCATCTGTCAAATGGAGATGTTGGTCTGAATGATCTCTAAGGTACCTTCTGGCTCAAACATTCTATTTTAAGCTATCAATCCTTCTTTCTAGGTAGCTGGATAGTGCAGTAGAAAGAGCCCTAGATCTAAAGTTAGGAAGACCTGAGTTCAAATTCATCCTCAGACATTTTCATAACAGTGTAAGCTGGGCAAGTCACTTAACTGCTATATGCCTCAGTTTCTTCAACTGCAAAAATGAAGATTAAAAATAGCCCTACTTCCCAATGTTGTTGTGAGAATAAAATAATATCTTTTTTGAGTCATGTCTGATTCTTTGTGACCCCATGGATTATAGCCGTGTTGGGGAACCTATGGCATGTGTGCCGGAGGTGGTAGCTTCCTTCCCCTTCTCCAAACATACCTGAGGACATTTCTCACATGACCCATTCCTCTGGCCAGCAACCCAAAGGGATCGCTTCCTCTCTCCCTGGTCTGGAGTAAAGGGGAGCACTCACAAGCAGGGTGAGGGTTGCAGTTTGGGCCCTCAGTCTCTAAAAAATTCACCATCCCTGGATGATAGCATGCTGATAGTATCTGTGGATTTTTTTTCAGTCTTAATTGTATTTTATTTACCCCCAATTACATGTAAAAACAGTTTCCAACATTTTTCAAAGAATATTTAGTCTCAAATTCTCTCTCTTCCTCCCTCTCCACTCTCCCAACCATCCCCCCTCCCTGAGATGGTAAACAGTCTCATATAGATTTCACAGGGGAAATCAAGTCCATGGATTTTTCTTGGCAAAAATACTGAAGTGGTTTGCCATTGCTTTCTCCACTGGATAAGGCAAATAGAGGCTAAGTGAACTGCCGGTGGTCACACATCTAGTAAGTCCATGAGGATGAATTTGAATTCAGGTCTTCCTGGCTCTAGGCCCATAGCTTTATCCACTCAGTAGCTTAAAATTATATATATATATATATTGTATATATATACATGCTATATTACATATATAATATATACACATTTATAAATGTTAGCTATTATTCTTTCCTATTTATTTGTAATGTCAAGGATCTGGTTTTATAATCTTTATAACACAGATACAGTTAAGTAAAGTCAGCTGCTACAGTTTCACTAAGTATGCAATATTATGTATCCATAGTTCCCCACTTCTCTACAGAAAGGAATAAAGTGCTTTTCCATCTTCAAAGAAGTGATTCATTCGAAATGACCCAAGTTGGTGATAGTGGCAAATCTTTCGAAATCAAATTCAATGCTCTTTTTACTATGCCAAGCTCCTTTTCTTGAAACCTTAACCTTAAATTTCTTGAACAACTGAAAAAACTGACACAGAAATATTTGGATTGTAATCCTATTGACCCAAACCAGTATGACTTTTGTTGATACCAACATCTGGCAAAATGATATTGGATAATTTATATCCTCTGGGACATGGTGAGAAGGAGACGTGCATCAACAAGTTCCTATCAGTTACAGGGAGCGCCATTTAGCCTAAGAATGTTCAACATTCTTTCCTAATTTTGTGAGAATGAACTTTGAACTAAAGAAAGATAATCTCTTTCCCCTTTAACTTAGTTTTAAGCCCCTCTCTGCCTCTCTCTGTGTGTTTGTGTAGTATGTGTGTGTGTGTGTGTGTGTGTGTGTGTGAGAGAGAGAGAGAGAGAGAGAGAGAGAGAGAGAGAGAGAGAGAGAGAGAGAGAGAGAGAAGGAGAGAGAGAGAAAGAGAGAGAAGGAGAGGGAGAGAGAGAAGAACCTAAGAAAGACCTGGGTTCAAATCATGGGAGCACCATGAAAATGATAATAATAATTTAGAAGTAAAAATAATTCATTGCAGATGATAAACTTGTGTCTTCAGGAGCAGAGGAGCCCTAGGAAAGACTGCAAAAGGGCTACAAGAACCTTCTGGCATCATTAGGTCAATCCAAGTGGAAGCTTCAATTGGTCAATTAGACATCCCTTCTATACTCAGAATGTCCTTAGATAAGCAGCCTCGAGGGTCAGGTCACATTGTTGTGGCAGATAAAGGAAGTTGGCTGGTCACTCTTTCACTGAGCAAAGGTTACAAGGGTAACCTATGTTCTAGTCAAGCTTGATGCATTTTGCACAGGACTGTAAGGCTGCATGGAGTTGGAGGGAAGGCAGAGTTGATGTGAGGGCTTTAGAAGAGAGGAGAGATTCTTCATCTCTTTAAGAGAAAGGACACAGGGTAGCTAAGTAGTATAGTGGATTGAGAGCTAGACCTGGAGATGGGAGGTCCTGGGTTCAGATCTGACCTCAGATACTTCCTAGCTAAGCAATATTGATTCTAAAACAGAAGGTAAGGATTAAAATAAGAGGGGAGGGAGGGAGAGAGAGAGAGAGAGAGAGAGAGAGAGAGAGAGAGAGAGAGAGAGACAGAGAGACAGAGAGACAGAGAGACAGAGAGACAGAGAGAGACAGAGACATACACACACACACACACACACACACACACACACACACACACACACACACACACAGATGGTACTAAAGACCCTTGGGGACCAACTTCAAATGAGTAGAGAGACACATGACCAGACCTTGAAAGCTACAAACATGTCCTAGAAGCTGGTTCCTCAACACATCTTTGATTTCCAGCTTGCCTCCTTAGAGACTTCAGAGACTCTTCCCTTAGGTGAAATCAGGGTACTTCTCCACTGAGTTAAATTCTCATCTTGTTCCTGTCTAAAAAGCACATTCATTCTTGTGTTTTTCTCACTATATCATAATCTGTAAAACTTGAATTTCTGTTTGCTGTTTGTATAAATTGATTTATTTGCTATTGTTATATGTGATTATCTTTTATATAATTGCCATTTTGTGGGAAGGGAACAAGCCTGAGGATAATCCTCCCTCTTTTAATTTAGTCGTTTTTTTTTTAAAACTTCTACCTTCTGTCTTAGAAGAGTGGTATGGTCTAGGCAATTAAAGTTAAGTGGCTCGCCTGGGGTCAAACAGCTGGGAGTTATCTAAGGTCAAATTTGAACCCAGGACCTCCCATCTCCAGGCCTCACTATTCACTGAGCCATCCAGCTGCCCCAGTCCTCTGTCTTTTAAGGAATAGAAGCCAGGAAAGAGGATTTATTCTGGACTTTTGTATTTCTAAATCAGTAATGTTTGAAGAGGGGAAGATAGATGTAATTCTTGTTTGACACCTCTCTCTAGGGCAGCTAGGTGACTTAATGAATAGAGCTCTGGATTTGGAAGCTATAGGGTCAAAATAACCCAGGGAGAAAGGAGCCACACATGATTCTCACAGAGACTATCAAGAATCTGGGAGAGGCATTTTCACAAGATCAAATCAGGCTTCAGATACTTATTAGCGGTAAAGTCACATAACCCTGTTTGCCTCAGTTTCCTCATCTTAATAAAATGAGCTAGAGTAGGAAATGGCAAATTATTTCAGTACCTTTGCCAAGAAAACCATAAATGGAATCAGAAAGAGTAAGAAATGACTCAACAGCAACCCTCTCTAAGAGACTGGAGAACAATACAGTCAGTTGTTTCAAGGCCCCATTTCCTGTTACCCTCAAGGCAGGAATAACAGGAGATGGGTATCGTGGGGTGGGGTGGTCCAGTCCTAAGATCATATAACCATACCTCCCTTCAAGAAACATGTCTACATGTTTGGATTCCCACATGGATGTATGTACGTGAATATACACACGTATCTTCACTTGGTATACACATCTATACATATATCATATATGAACAGCATAGCACACATCTTGCACACACAAGGAGTTGTGCTAGCTTGGCTTACGCATCAGTTATTATAGATGACATGAAGAAAAACTCAGTGTTCACCCTGTCTTTAGTATAGTCTTTTGCAACTTCTCTGTTTCTTAGAGTGGTTTTTCCTATTCCTGTAACCAAGTGAGAAGTTACATGTTGTTGTTGTTCAGTCATTTCAGTCATGTCTGACTCTTTGTGAACCCTTTTGGGGTTTTCTTAGCAAAAATACCTGAGTGGTTCTCCATTTCCTCCTTTGGTTCATTTTATGAATGAGGAAACTGAGGCAAATTGGGTTAAGTGAATTGTTCAGGGTCACACAACTAGAAAGTGTGTGAGAACTGATTTGAACTCAGGTCCTCCTGACTCCAGGCCTAGGGGTCTATGAGCACTGGGCCATCTACGCTACCAATGACCACAAAGGTCAAGCCCAACTCTATCAATTTCTAGATGAGAAAAAAGTCGTGGAGAAGTCGGCATGATTCACACAACTAGAAAGCTAAATTGGATTCAAATGTTGATCTCTCGACGTCTCCTGCCTCTTTTCCCATGACACTATGCTGTGACTCTTGGGGGAAGCCATAGCTCTTTGGTTCCATCTCCTTTTTGGCTGCTGCTTCTCCCAGTAGCCTTCTACCTCCTGCTGTTCTGAGCTGTCTATGCTCTATACTCCTCTGGTCAGGGCTGCCCTGGGTATTCATCCTAACCAGGTTTCACCTGCATGAGATGTTAGGCTGGAGGAGAGCCTCATGAAGCGGAGGCTGTGCCTTGAAATCAGCTCGCCTGCTCTGCATGTTGAGTGTATTTGCTTAGTTGGAACACATGTCTTTAGTCCTTGGAAAGCCTCAAGAACAGAGTGTTATGGAAGCTGGGGAGCAGATCTCTGACATATACAGTAATCCAAAGGTCTCCATTTGAGGAGTCAGACTGACCACAAAAATGTGGGGAGAAGAGTTTGTGCATTTAGCCTCCTCGTTTGTGCTTCAGAGAGAAGATAAAGTAGGGAAGGGCTTGATTGTTTTTGAATCTGCCATGGACTGTGTTATCTGAGTCAAGCAGCTGGGCTGAGGCTGGAGAAGGGAGGAAGCATTTCTGTGACACCTCCTAAGTGCCTGGCACTGTGCTAAGCACCTTTCACAAATATCTCCTTCGAGTATCTCAACGATACTGCAAGGTAAGTACTGTTATGATGCCCGTTTTGCAGTTGGGGAGATTGAATTAAATAGAGGTTAAATGACTCGCTTAGGGTCACTAAGTGTCTGAGGATAGGTTTGCATCAAAGTCTTGCTGACTGACTCCAGGCTAAGTGAGCTATCCACGGCACCATCAGCTGCCTCTGGCACAGAAGGAGTGATAATAACTAAGATGGCATCAAAGACAAGGAAACCAGGCTTTTCTACAATGAAAGGGGAAGAGAATAGAAAAAAAGGTACATTTTTTCCTTATTATTATTTTTAAACTTTTTTTAAAAATTACATGTAGGAACAAGTACCTTTCAATAAAGGATTTGTTATAATCTATTCTTTATGACTATGCTGAGGTCTGGGGTGAGTGGTAAGAGGTTCAGAAAAAAAAAGATTACATTAAGAGGCCTGTGGTGCTATTAAGTATAGGGGTTTAGAGGGACTGGTGCTAGAACTGGGGACCTGAGGCAGTTAGGTAGCATCAGTAGATAGAGTACTCAGCCTGTAGTCAGGAAGATCTGGGTTCAAATCTGACCTCAGACACTTCTTAGCTGTGTGACCCTGAGTAGGTCACTTAATCCCAATTGCTTATGTTGCTCTTCTCTTTTAGAATTGATACTAAGACAGAAGGTGAGGGTTTAAAAAAATAGAGTGGAGGTCAGAAGGCCTAGTATCTACCACCAGTTTGGTCATTCATTAGCTCTGTGACTTTGGGCAAGCCATTTCTCCTTGGGTCTTAATTTCATCAGTTGTTCAGCAAAAGTCAGGTAAATTGAATGATTACTCAGAGCTCTTTTCCATCTAGACAGATGTCATTAATTATTGAGTGTCTACTAGTACAGAACTCTGTGCTCTAATGAAGATGTCATCCAGCTACAGCCTGAGAGACATATCCAAACTTTTTCCAAAGCCCTCATCCTCCAAACTAAGAAAACAACTTGTAGGTTGTAAAGATTAAAAATGATAAAGGCTGATATTATGAGGAAAAATAATATTTTAATTTCCATGGCCATGTTGGTAAAAATATATATGACCACGCCTGACTATTTTTAAAAATGCCACCCATCCGTATCTCCTTCCATCTTCCCTAAGTAGCCAAAGAGATCGTCTCAAGGCCAACCTCTGAATTTAAACTGCGATATACGTTGGGGACGTCACCACGCCCCAAACTGGAAACCCATTGGATCACAGAAAATGTAGTTTCAAAGTCCCCCACATGTCCACAGGAAGTTTGTAAAAAACTTTTAAATGGGACCCCCAGAATTCCAAATGACACAAGGTGGCAACAACCACCACCACCACCACCACCACCACCACCACCACTGAGCCAGATACCCCTCGAAATATGTAAAAGTGGCTGCAACCAGTTCATACAGGAAAGCTGATTGTTAAATTTTCAGCATGATCATTTGCATCTCAGACATTGACAAATACTACAAATTAGGATTTGATATTTTTGTTGTTGTGGTTTTGTTTAGAATGAAGAAAATGGTGAAGAAAATATTAATAATACAGATTAAACTTAAAAGTATATGGTACTGGGGGCAGCTAGGTGGCTTGTTAGATTAAGAGCTAGGTCTACAGACAAGAGGTTGTGGGTCCAGATCTGGTCTCAGGACTTCCCTTGCTTTGTGACCCTGGACAAATCATTTAACCCCAGTTGCCTAGCCCTTCTCCCCCCCAACCCCTTCTGCCTTGGAACCAATACTTAGTATTGATTCTCAGGCAGAAGGTAAGGGTTTAAAAAAAAGTTTATGGTATTGGCCTCAGATATTTCCTAGTTGTGTGGCCCTGGTATGTCACTTAATCCTGTTTGCTTAGCCCCTGTTCTTCTGTCTTAGAGTTGTTACTAGGACAGAAAGTAAAGATTTTTTAAAAAGTGTATGGTAAACCTCACAGCTATCAGAGTGGCTAATATGACAGAAAAGGAAAATGAAAAATGTTGGAGGGAATATGGGAAAATGAGACACTAATACACTGTTGGTGGAATTGTAAACTGATCTGACCACTCTGGAGAACAATTTGGAACTATGCCCAAAGGGCTCTCAAATTGTACAAATAACACTGTATTGGTGTACTAGTGTATCTGTGACCCAAAGGGATCAAAGAAAATGGAGAAGGACTTCTATGTACAAAAATATTTATAGCTTCTCTTTCTGTGGTGGCAAAGAATTAGAAATTGAGGGGATGCTCATTAACTGGAGAATGACTAAACAAGTTCTGGTAGATGATTATGATGGAATACTATTGCACTATAAACAAAATACTTTCAGGAAAACCTAGAAAGACTTACATGAACTGCGTAGTACAGAGAGAGGGGGTCATGACAGTTTTTTTCAAGCTTTGGCTGAGTTCTGAAATCAGTTAGGAGTTTAGAATCTTGAAGGAGAGTGGCAGTTGGTTTGGGGATCTCGTGGAGAGAGAGTCAGACCAGCTGAGCTGCTTCCTTGCCTATCTGAAGAACTGAAAATTTAGCCTAGCTTTGGAATATTTATTTAAGAATTGTTAGTTTAGATAAACCCTTTGTATCTCCATACCCTACCTTATTTCCTACCTTCCTTCCCTTACCTTAAATGTCTGTGGAGTGAATAAGGAGAGTAAATTAGAGAGTAGTTCAAGTCTGTGAGGGGTTTAACTATAATTTGGCAGTATCTTATCTAGAAAGGTTAGTTAGTCATCATTTTATTCCCTTTAGATTTCAAGATCACCTTGAGAGCTGAGTTAAGGCAGGACCTTGGTCAAACCCCATCTCTGCCTCCCTTCCCCCACCTGAGGTTTCTTTAAACAACTGTTAGGGCTTCCTCAATCCACTTTTCCTGACAAATCGACCTTATAAGACAATAAACCCTTTTGTGTTTCAACAGACCTGTTAGTTACTTTGTCAGTTAATTAGTAAGAGAGGGAAGAAGAGGGAAAGAACCAACATACTCTGGGCTTGAAGGGAAGCCGGGGTATCCATCTTGAAGGAAGGTGTAACTTCAAAACAAGTCCCTTCCTGTGAAATTAACTAAAGTCTGTAGTTAATTTCAGTTCAGTCTATTTCCCTCAGTTTGTCTTTAGTCTAAGTCCTAGTCTATAAGCCCTGCTGTCTTTGCCTGTTTAGATTAATTCATCCTCTCCCTGAAGATCTTTGTTCCCTTCAGTGCTTTGTTCCTGACTTCAGCCCCATATTATATCCTGAATCTCCCTATTCCAGCCTACCTGTAACCCATATTACTTTCCCAGCAAGCCCTGACAACCTCCCTTCAAAATCTCCTTTACCACACACCTTTCCTCAAATTCTCCTCATTACAACTGATACAACATGAAGCAAGCAGAACCAGAAAAACACTGATCACGGTAACAATGACAATTGTTACAGTGACAATTGTGAATGAGTTATCTCTCCTCAGCAATACGAAGATTCAAGACAATTCTGAAAGACTTAGGATGAAAAAACTACCCACCTCCAGAGAAAGAACCGATGGAGTCTGAATGCAGATTGAAGCACACCATTTTTTACTTTCTTTATTTTTTGTATATTTTTCTCTCCTTTAGTCTGTGTTTTCTTTCACAACATGACTAATATAGAAATAAGTTTTGCATGACTGCACACGTATAACCTATATCAAATTACTTGCCTTCTCAGGGGAGCAAAGAGAGGTGGGGAGAGAATTTGGAACTCATCATTTTATTTATTTACTTTTAAACCCTTACCTTCCGTCTTAGAAACAATACTATGTATTGGATCCAAGGCAGAAGAGTGGTAAGGGCTAGGCAATGGGGATCAAGTGACTTGCCCAGGGTCATACAACTAGGAAGTGTCTGAGGCCAGAGTTGAACCTAGAACCCCATCTCTGGGCCTGGCTCTCAGTCCACTGAGCCACCCAGCTGCCCCTAGAACTCATCATTTTAAAAAACAAATATTAAAAATTGTTTTTTACCAGTAATTGAAGAAAATAAATTTTAAAAAGTATATGATAAATACATCTCTCCCTGTTATTAAACATTTAACCAGCACATCCCTGCAACTGTGGTACCTACAAAACTGAATCTTTATTCCTTCTGTATTGCCTCTAGAACAAGAGTTTTTAACGTTTTCTTTTTCTTTTTTTTTCCCTGTAAGATGTTTGACAGTCTGGTATATGGGTGGGTCCCTTTTCAGAACAATGGGGCTTTTTTTCAGGACACATAGTAAAATACATAGGATTACAAAAGAAGCCAATTGTACTGAAATACAATTATCAAAATATTCAATAAATAAATTCACAGAGCCCAGATTAAGATCCCTTTCAAATAAAAGATAAATTCCCAAGTTTGCTATTTCAAGTCCTTCACCACCTAGTTCCAGTCTAAATTTTCCCAATTTATTTTATATTATTCTCTGTATTGCCCTAATCTTGCTGCTCCTCTAACTCTCCATACCAACTCCCAACTCTGCCTTGTCCAAGGCCCCATGCCTGAAACGCCTCTGACTCTAAAAACCCTTTGCTTCCTTCAAAGCGCAGCTCAGGTTGCACTTGCTGCAGGTAGCCTTTCGGGATCTCCCTAGCTGTTAGTGGACTCAACCTTTTCCAAATGTCTATTCATCTATTTGTATTTTGTCTGCCCTCGCATGATACAGGCTCAAGGGAGCAAAGCCTGCTTTTATAGTTTGTTTTTGGATATCTGCCACCTCACACAGCACACATAGAAGATGCTGAATGAATGCTTGCTTAATTGATGATGTATGCTCTTTGTTTGATCCAGTGATCCCACTTTTAAAGAGATTATTAGGGGGCAGCTAGGATGCACGGTAGATAGAGTACCAGGTCTGGAGTTGGGAGGACCTGGTTCAAATCTGGCCAATGAAAGCATTCCAATGGGTAGAAGAACCAGGAGAGTAAAGTAGAGAATATCCAAGAGGAATGGATGATCAATAGTGTTAAATGCTACAGGAAGGTCCAAAAGGATAAGGAATGAGAAAGGGCCACTAGATTCAGCAATTAAGAAATTGCTGGGGGTAGCTGGGTGGCTCAGTGGATAAAGAGCCAGGCTTAGAGAAAGGAGATCCTGGGTTCAAATGTGGCCTCAGACGCTTCCTAGCTATGGGACCCTGGGCAAGCCACTTAATCCCAATTGCTTAGCTCTTTCTAATCTTCCATTTTGGCATTGACACCTAGTATTGATTCTAAGACAGAAGGTAAGTTTTTTTTAAAGGAGATTATTAGGAGCAATTGAATCCACTCATGCAAAAATATTCATAGTTATTCCATTTATAAGAGGAAAATACTGGAAACCACCCATATATATATACCCAACAACTGGGAAAAACTGAATATGCAAAGAGAATAATTTTGGCTTCCTGACTCCAAGTCAGACAGCTTCTATAATAACATCATGCCATATCCACATAATGAGATAAGAAAAGACAGATGTGATCAATTCAAAGGTACATGTAAAGAGGGGAGCATAAGTTGAGAGGAAGAAAGCAGAATAATACCCCGAACTTAAAATGATACTTAAAAAAAAAAAGACACAGATGACATGAAATCCAAACTGGCCTTTAAGCTATTTTATTAACATTAACATGCACATTAAAAAATAGTAAATAATTTGAAACTTTTCCTTTGAATGTGGCTGCTTTAAATTTTATTTATTTAAATATTTCATCATCATTGAACTTTTATTTAGAACCGACTGTGTGTGAGGCACTGTGTTAAGTGCTGGGAATACAGAGAAAGGTAAAATATTTGTTTTCTCATTAATGGTTACTAAGTTTGGAACTTTTTAAATTGCTTCCTAAAATGTTTGCTAATAGCGGGATGAAGACAGAAGTCTAATATACTGTCTTTGCCCTCCAAGAGGCCATAATCTCCAGGGTAGGTAGTAGTTGATGACAACAGAGACCCCTTTCCTTTCCAAAAGGTCACAGAATGACAGAAGAACCCTGATAGTGAAACCTTCAGAGTGGGGCCTATTTTACCCAGAAAGACTGAATGGATTAAGGGATCATGGGGATTAAGAACTGGAAGGGACTTTGGATAGAATCTAGTCTAAGCCCTTCATTTTTTACAGATGAAGAAACTGAAGCCCTGAGTTTCAATGTTCTGCCCAAGGTCATGAGTGCTCAATAGCAGAGCTGGGATTCCAGGTCAGGTCCTCTGCTTCCAAACTCTGCACTTTCTACTAGTCCAGGGGTCTCCAGAGTAGGGGTGCGGCCCAGCTGGGGAGCAGTGGGATGACCCAGAAGTGTGTGTGACCAACCAGTCTGAGGGAGGGAAAATTGGTTACATTCCATCCTCCCCAAAGTGCTAGTAGGTCTTGTCTCCAACAAACATTCCCCTCACTCTGCACCCTCCTGAGGGCTGTGCAAGATCCCAGCCTCTCCATTTGGGCCACAGAATGGGCCCCTCAGGGCAGTTTTAACCTAACCTTCACCAGGGCACCTGCATGAGCAGCTGTTAAGGTGCCAGTGGGAAAATTCCCCCACCCCCCTTACACACCCGCAGTGTACCCATAGCCTGCTCTCCAAGTCACCTGGTAGTGGCAACAAGTTTCCTTTCACTGGTTCTGTACTCTCCAGTATGATAAATGAAAAGAGGCTTAAAGGGATAGCTGGATGGTTCAGTGGATAGAGAGCCAGGCCTGGAGACAGAAGGTCTTGGATTCAAATGTGACCTCAGACACTTCCTAGTTGTGTGTCCTTGGGCAAGTCACTTGGCTGCAATTACATAGCCCTTACCACTCTTCTTCCTTCGAACTGATGCTTAGTATGGATCCTAAGAAAAATGATAAAGATTTAAAAAAAGGGGGGGGGGGAAGAAATAGGCATTAAAAGATCAGAATTTTCCCTCAGGCCCCATCCAGCCACAAATCCTGTCTCCAATGTGAAGTGATTTGTGTGAGGACAATATGGTCCATTCTCTCCAATTCTTTTACTCTTCTGGTACCACTTCTCAGTCTTACCACTCCTTTGGTGTCATGATTAATAATAATAATAGCTAGAGTGCTATAAGTGGCACAGATAGATTGCTGGATCTGGAGTCAGGAAGATCTGAGTTCAAATTTGACCTCAGACACAAGCTTTGTGAACCTGGGCAAGTCACTTGATTTTCCTTGCCTTGTTTACCTATTTGTAAAATGGGGACACACTGGAGAAGGAAATGGCAAACCATTCCATTATCTTTGTCAAGAAAACCCCAAATGGGGTCAGGAAGAGTCAGATACAACTGAAATGAAGGAACGACAATAAACACCGCTCTTTCGTTTGCAAAGTGTTTTGTCTATGTTGTCTCCTTTGATGCTTACAACTCTGGGAGGGAGGTGTCATTATTATTCCCATTTTATAGAGGAGGAAACTGAGACTGAGAGCAATTAAATGCTTCATTCAAGTTCACATAGCTAGTAGGTATCTTAGGTAGGATAAGAACTTGGGTCTTCCCGATTTTAGGTCCAGCATTCTGTGTGTGCTGTGTGCCTTGAGTAGACCTCCCTTTTCTGTTGCTCCAGAGAACAGGAACAGCAACAGTGTGCAGGTGGAGGTTACAAAGAGATTATTATTAGCTTGACATATGGAAGAACTTTCATACCCTTTGGACTGTTCAGCAGTAGAATGTATTGATATCCACTCCCTCCTTCATGCCAGGGACGATTACTCTTTCTTCTTTTTTTTAAAACCATTCCCTTCTTTCTTAGAGTTGATATCAATATTCTAAGGTAAAAGAGAGGTTGGGATTAAGTGATTTCTCCAGGGTCATATAGCTAGGAAGTGTCTGAGACCAGATTTAAACTGAGGTCCTCCTGACTAAGCCTGATGCTCTATCCATTGTGCTACCTGTTTCCCAATTACTCTTTCTTTAAGCATAGATCTGTTCATGTCATTCCCTGCACAAAAACTTTATATGGTTCCCTACTGCCTAGTAAACAGACCTATAGCTCCTTAGCCTAGCATTCAAGGCCTCCCTAAATCTAGGGCCACCATCATTTTCCATTCCTATCTTATTTTATTCACTTCCATGTCATTTATGTTCCAGTAAAAATAAAATATGGGTGGCTAGATGGTACAGTGGAGAGAGTGCTGGACCTGGAATTAGGAAGACTTAAGTTCAAATCTGGCCCTGGACACTTACTATCTGTGTGACCCTGGGTAAGTCACTTAACCCAATTTGCCCCAGTTTTCTCATTTATAAAATGAGCTGAAGAAGGAAATGGCAAACCATGCCAATATCTTTGCCAAGAAAACCCCAAATGGAGTCATGAAGAGTTGGACACAACTGTAAAACTACATAACAACAACAAAAATTAGAATACTAACCATCTCTGCCATCATGTAGCCTATATTTTTCTTTTTCTTCTCTTAACCCTTATTTTCTGTCCTAGTAACAGCTCTAACAGGACTAGGCAAATGAGATTAAGTTACTTGCCCAGGGTTACACAGCTAGGAAATGTCTGAGGCCAGATTTTAACTCAGGTCCTTCCCACATCAGTCTTGTCTCTCTATCTACTGTGCCACCTAGCTTCCCTATAGCCTGTGTTTTTCCATTTCAGTTCAGATTGTTCTCTTTACTTAGAATCTTCTCTTATGCTCTGTTGAATTCTTAAACATACTTTCATGTTAATGACCTCCTTTCTGCCCTCAGAGTTCACAAAATATTTTGTTTTCAGATCTCTAAAATGTTTGAAAGGCAGCTTATTATAGTAGCTAGACAACTGGTTTTGGCATCAGGAGGATCTGGGTTCAAAATCAACCTGTGACATAGACCAGTTGCATGACCCTTAGCAAGGCAGTCCCAGAGAGGCAGTGTGGTATAATGGATAGAGTTGGTCTTGGAGTTTAGAAAATTTGAATTCCACTTCAAACACTAGCCATGTGATGTTGGATAAGTCACTTAAAGTTCTGTGGGGTTCAGTTTCCTTAGCTGTACAAGGAAAGGGTTGGACTCAGCTTCTATAGTACCTTCTAGAGCTAAATGGCTTTCTTTGATTCTGTAAGCCTAAGATCTCTTGGTCCCTCTCCACCAAGCTACATCAGATTCTAAATTGCAGATAAGGAGCTGATGTGCATCATTGGAGGGAATTTTCCTGCCTGGAGTTCCTTGTAGCAATGAAATAACATATCTGAACCAATACAAAATAATATGTCTCGATATTGTTCTTTGGAGTACTATCACATGTACCCCATCCTCCAAACCACTACTACATTGTATGATACATTGGAGTAGGAACCATAATTTGTCTGATACTGCATTGGCGAACCTATGGCATGTGCACCATGTGGAGGGGGCTGCTCTCCTCCCCTTCTCCACCATGCCTGAGGACATTTCTCTCATCACCCCCCTTCTGCCCAGCAGCCCATTGGGAGCGCTTCCTTCCTCCCCTGTCTGGGGTAAGGTGGGCGGCTCACATCTGACGTGAGGGTTGCAGTTTGGGCACTCAGTCACTAAAACGTTTGCCATCATTGGGCTAATATGTTGTTTCCTCTAGCTCCTAGCATGGTCATTCTACTTTCAAAAGACACTTCAAAAGCATTTTTCTTATTGAAGTGACTTGAATTGAATTGTAATAGATGGAGCAATGAGGTGGCACAATGGATAGCTCTATCCATAGCCAGGCCTGGAGTCAAGAAGATTCATCTTTATGAGTTCAAATCTGGCCTCAGACACTTACTAGCTATGTGACCTTGGACAAGTCACTTAACCCTGGTTTCCTCAGTTTCCTCATCTGTAAAATGAACTGGAGAAAGAAATGGCAAACCACTCTGGTATCAGCTAAGAAAACCCTGAATGGGATCACGAACAGTTGGACATAATTCAAACAACTGAACAACAAAATAAGAGATGGGAGAACCATATCAAAATCACTAGAGATGATTTTGAATAGCCTTCTAAGGAACAAAACTCAACAAACTATGGTCACTAAAGGCTTTCTATCTCTGAACATTTTTATAATCCTGTGATTCTATGTTCCAGCCCTCAATGAATTCATAATCTCACTTAGTAGCTGTTAAGTGGCTAAGAGACAGGAAATGATTAGAGAAGAGCCAAGACTTTGGAGTGTTAAAAAATGAATGAAGAGGGGCAGCTGGGTGGCTCAGTGGATTGGGAGCCAGGCCTAGAGACGAGAGGTCCTGGGTTCAAATCTGGCCTCAGACACTTCCTATCTGTGTGACCCTGAACAAGCCACTTAACCTCCATTGCCCAGCCCTTCCCACTCTTCTGCCATGGAGCCAATATATATTATTGAGTCTAAGATGGAAGGTAAAGGTTTTAAAAAATGAATGAAGGCCTTTGTAGTTTGAGAAGGGTTCTTGGAAGAAGAAGGATTTGAAATCTGTCTAGGATTAGGCTAAATGAAGAAGATGTCTGTGTATGTATATATGAGTGTTTTTATGTGTATATAATTATTTGCCTTGGATTCAATTTCTGATCAACTAACCACTCTGACTCAGGCCTCTGAACAGGATTTTTTGGAGTCTGCAGGAACTTGGGAAGGGATTTGCTTTTATTAAATCCGTTTCATTCTTTATAAGTACTGCCGAGTGGCTGCTCCCACACCTGTGAGGCAATATAAAAACTGAAGCCAATCCCAAAATAAAAGAAAGAGAAAATGGAAAATAAGGCCTCAGATGAAAAGTATACCTCATCGTTGGCTAATTCCAAACACATTCCAGGTTTTGTAGGTCAAATGCTTAAATTTGAAAAAATCTTGAGCATCCCGGTTACATTGGCTACGATGAGTCCAGGTTTCCATAACTCACCATGGTTTGCCTTTATAAACCAATGTTTTCATACTGAATTCTAGAACAATGGAGGCTCTTTCCTCATGTTTCCTTCAAGGACAGTGACAGCGTTATTAATTAACTCTCTCTGTGCATGATTTAATGACTCTGAATAGAGCACCCAATAAAAGTAACTCAGGAGAAGGCTTCCTACCCCACTGCTCCAATATCTTTTCAATTCTTCATGACCCCATTTGAGGTTTTCTTGGCAAAGAGTCTGGAGTGGTTTGCCATTGCCTTCTCTAGCTCATTAGACAGATGAGGAAACTAAGACAAACAGAGTTATATGACTTGCCCAGGGTCTCACAGCCACTAAGTATCTGAGGCCAGATTTGAACTCAGGAAGATGAATCTCCCTGATTTCATTCCCAGTGTTCTATCCGTTGTGCCACATGCTGAGTTGAGAGTACAGGGTTTAAATCTCAGCTCTACCATTTACTACCTATTAACTATGGGTAAGTCACTTAACAACTTCTCTGGGTCTAAGTTTTCTTGTATATAAATTGAAAATGTTCGATTACATTACTTTTATTTTCCCTTCTATCTCTAAATGGAGCCGCTAAGTTGTACAGGGATAGAGCACTAGCTTTGGGATTTGGAAGATTTATCTTCCTGAGTTCAAATGTGACCTCAGACATTTACTAGCTGTGTGACCCTAGGCAAGTCACTTTACCCTATTTGCGTCAATTTCCTCATCTGTAAAATGAGGCAGAGAAGGAAATGGCAGACTCCTTCAGTATCTTTGCCAAGACAACCCCAAATGGGGTCATGGAGAGTTGGACACGACTAAAAACCAACACATATTAACTTTTCTTGACTTCTTAACTACTTCTAAATTGGCTCTGTCCCAGGGAATTGGGACTTTTCTTCTTACCTTGTTCCCATCTTCATCCCACAATGTCTACACTCCAGCCATCATCCTTGTCTTCTTCTCACAGAGTTCTCAAACTTGGCTCTGGGGAAAACTGGTCTCTGAGAACCCGATTTCTGCTCTATCTTGTCCAAAACCAGTCTGCCTGACCCTTCCTTCCTGACCATCTGCCCTCCACACTCCCACGCAAATACCCTGCAACTTTCCAGGTCTCTTTTATGTGTTGTCTTCCCATCATAGAATGGAAACTCCTTGAGGGCAGGAACTCTCTTACTTCATTGTCTTTGTATCCCCAGGACTTAACCCCAGTGCCTTGCACAAGAGCTTCATGAATCCTCTACCAGAACCTGTGGTATGTCGTTCCCTAGCCTATGCTTAGCTACTTGTTATAATGGCATTTCACTAGCGGGGTGGGGAGAAGGTGGCAGAGTGGCCATTCACCTGACAATTATAACTAAAATACAGTCCAGAAATCCAAAGGAGGGAAAGGGATACCTGAGCTGCCAAAATAGATGGCATTAAACTCATGGGCTAAAGCGTAGATATTTTCCACAGAGGAGAGCCTCTAGCTTTCTACTTATTGACTCATACCTTATGCAAGATTCTCACTTGCTCACTAGCCAATTTTCTTAGAACTCAGAAAAGAAATGGCAAAATAGAGAAGAAGGTGGAATACAACAGGTTTCCAAGAGAGGGAAATGTTTACTGAAACAAGGAATGAAAAGGGGCATCTTGGCCATGAAAGAAGTGATGAAAATGTATAGAAAACAGAAAAATTAAAATATCACAGCAATATGAGGCCATTTAGCATAGCGATAAGAATCCCTATATGCCTTAATAGCCTGCATAGCTATGCCTATTTTATAGCATCACACAATCATGAGGCAACTAGGTGGTTCAGTGAATAGAACACCAGGCTTAGAATCAGAAGGACCTGAGTTCATAGTCAGGACTGAGTGACCCTCAGCAAGTCACTTAACCTTATCTGTCAAATGGGGACATGCTAGAGAAGGAAATGACAAACCATTCCAGTTTCTTTGCCCAAAAATCCCCCATGGACTCATCCATGAGATCATGTAGAGTCACAAATAAATGAATGATGACAACCATCATTGGATGTCACTCAGAACAGGTTAACTTATTGAAGAAGGTAGGGAACCATTTAATACACTTGGGAAAAACTCCCATCTAAAGTGTCTAAATGTAGATATAAATGGTCTGTGTCTAGTTACCCTTCAAATACTATATTTCCCAGAAGACTTTTGGGGCAAAGAATCTTCAAAGTGACTTTCTACAGTCCTATATCAAAGGTCACATAAATGTAATTGGGCATAAAGTTTCAAAAAATTTTTTTTCAATTTTTTCAATTTTACACTTAATAGCCATTACCACTACCAAAACAGTTTTAAAAAGAATAAAATTATATGCTATGCCATAAACTCCACATTATTTACATTTGTTTAAAATACATAAATTAAATAAGCATGCTAATATAAACGTCCTTTGCTTTTGAGTTCCCTTTAGATTTATTTTATTTTAATACTTTTTTCTCTTGATTTTGGAGCTGTTATTTTTTTAATGTAATCATGGTATGTGTTATTCTGTTTTTTCTTTTCATTTCTTCATATATTTCCCTTATTTTCCTTATATTTCCAATATTTGTTATTTACAATAACATAATATAATCCATCATATTCCAGTATCACAATCTATTCAGCCATTTCTCCCAAACATTGCATTTGTGTTGTTTCCAGTTATTTTGTCACTATAAATGTTCCATGAATATTTTTATACATATACAGTTTTTTACCCTCTTAGTAATGCCCTTAGGGCCTAATCCTAGTAATGAGATTCCTAGATCAATGATCATCAATAGCTTTAAAGCTCACAAAGTATATTTACATCTTACTTTTTGTGCCTCTTTTTCTAGCTGACTAATTTTGCTTTTTAAGCTGATTTTTTTTGCATTGATTTTATTTCTTTTTCTCATTTTTCTTCAACCTGTCTTATTTGATTTGTGAATTCCTTTTTGAGTTCTTCCAGTACTTGAAAACAACTTCCATTAAGTTTTATATATGGTTGCTTGGATCTCCACTATCAACTCTGTGTTTTCTTCTTTGTCTTCATATAAATTTTCCAAGGTTAGGTGTTTCTTTTGCTATTTGTTTATTTTCCCAGCCCTTTTTTGCCTGTGAACTGGGAATTCTGAAAGCTAATGGTTCTGCCTCCTCTGCAGCTGGTTGGCAAGGCTCTGCACTGTGAGCTATTTTGCCCTTGCTAGGTCTTCACTACAGCACAGGCTTGAAAAGGCCAAGTGCTATGGACTTTGGGGCCTCACTGTGGAGTGGTGCCAGGGCCTGGGACTTCAAGAGGTGGGTCTGGGGTGCCCTGTTGTTGCTGTATCCAGGGTCCCAGGATCCAGAAGTTGACCTAAACCCAGTTGTGGAACCTGGGACAGTATGTAGGGGAGGGAGTTGGCCACCACTCCTCTGTATGCGGTTTTGCTTCTAGTTTCCCCTTTTCCTGTGAAAATCAACTCTCTCTGATGACCTTTCAAGACTCATACCTGACTCACACCCTGTCTTGCTGTTTTTTGACTTCTGTTGTGTTTTTTTTTAAACCCTTAATTTCTGTGTATTGGCTCCTAGGTGGAAGAGTGGTAAGGGTGGGCAATGGGGATCAAGTGACTTGCCCTGGGTCACACAGCTGGGAAGTGTCTGAAGCCAGATTTGAACCTAGGACCTCCTGTCTCTAGGCCTGGCTCTCAGTCCACTGAGCTACCCAGTTGCCCCTTGACTCCTGTTGTTTTGAGGCACTTTTTAAAGATTGCTTTGGAAGGACTGTCAGAGCAGTTTCAACTTTTGTGGCTAATAAGCCTCCATCTTGGTTCCACCCCCCCTAAAACGATCTATATCTTGTTTTTAAAAAAACAATTCACAGCTGCTCTAGCAACATAATGTTAGGCCTGTTTCTCCTTATTCCTATCAGTATTGAATTTGAGAAATTTAATTCATCTGGTTCTCAGTTCACTTATATTACCAGCACTTTATTTAGGCAGAAGACACAATGTGTTGCCAGGACCACAGTCATTTCAAAACCAAGTCTTTCTTGTCTACCCATGAGACTGTCAACATAAGAATCAGCTAAGTTTCTCATTATTCCCTGATTCATTCATGAGTTAATTGCCTTTGTTCATCTCTCCTGTAATGGAAAAGAGATATAAGGTGCAGCTTGGTCAGACATGGAAGACATCAAGATTATCCACTACATCCTGGAGTTGTCCTACCAGTCCTGAATCTCCAGCTGCCTGTTAAACATTTATCTGAAGGCTCCACATAAATTCACCAGGTCCAAAACCAAATTTATATTCCTTTAAACCTTCCTCTCTCTTTCTCTCAATCCTTACCTTCTATTTTAGTATCAATTCTAAGTCAGAAGAGTGGCAAAGGCTAGGCAATTGGGGTTAAGTGACTTGCCCAGGGTCACACAGCTTGGAAGTGTATGAGGCCAGATTTGGACTCAAGTCCTCCTAACTCTAGGCCTGGCACTCTGTACATTATGCTGCCCCAAATTTGTGATTTTAATGATAACAGAAACATTCAGTGAGGAAACTTCATCTACCAATGTAGATTAGCTCATTCTCCAGAATTTATTGTCTTAAAGAACTGCCTGGGCATTGAGGGGTTTAAAATGACTTGTCCAGAGTCTCAGAGCCAGTATTTGTCAGAGGTAGACTTGAACCCAGATCTTCCTGACTTTGAGTCCAACTCTAGCTGTTAACTCATCCCAATTCTCAGTCTCTATATCTCTTCAATTGCTCTCCACCATGCCCAGAATGTTTTTCTTTTTCTTTTTTTTTTTAAACCCTTACTTTCCGTCTTGGAGTCAATACTGTGTATTGGCTCCAAGGCAGAAGAGTGGTAAGGGTAGGCAATGGGGGTCAAGTGACTTGCCCAGGGTCACACAGCTGGGAAGTGTCTGAGGCCAGGTTTGAACCTAGGACCTCCCGTCTCTAGGCCTGACTCTCACTCCACTGAGCTACCCAGCTGCCCCCCAGAATGATTTTCTTGTTCATCTCCGCATCTTAGCTTTCTCAGCTTCCTTCAAGACTTACCCTCCACCTTTTACAAGAGGCCTTTCCCTTCCTTCCCTTCCCTGCAGGTGCCTTCCCCATCGGTCTACCCATATCACTCTCATACACACCCAGTTATTTACATGCTGTTTGTCCCCTTAGAACGTGAGCTCCTTGAGGGGAGGGGCTGTTTTGGCCTTTCTTTGTGTCCCTAAGACTTAATCTGGTACCTGGCACTAAGTAAATGCTTAATGACTAACTGATTGATTGATTGATTCTCTGAGCCTTGGTTTATTCATCTGTCAAATTTTAGCGCCAGATGATGCTTAAGATTCTCCCCCAGCTCTAAATTCCAGAAGTCTTTGTTTATAATGCATTTTCCTGGAAGGCAAGCAGACCCACTGAGGCTTTGAAATCCAGCATCTTATTTTCAGTCACATTTTAAAAGAGAAATCAAAAGGAAATGTGCCCACATCCTCCCTGTGATGTCCACCTCCCCCAACTACCTTCCTCCCGTCCCCTCCCCCCTCTTTCTTCATCATGACCTGCATCTCTAGGGAAAAGATCAAACAAAGAGTTTTTTGGACAATGGAAGAATGCTTTGCACTTGGTTATGGGCTCAACTGCTGGATGTGATTATAAAGTGACTGTGGTGATACTGTGGAGAATGTGAATGGAGTACTTACTGCTGTCTTCTCATGTTTGAGGGAATGAGGATGTGAAGAGAGAAAGAAAGGGAGCAGAAGGAAGGAAGGAAAGAGAGACAGACAGACAGAGAGAAAGACACACACACAGAGAAACAGAGACAGAGAGAGCCAGGAGACAGAGAAAGAGGGAGAGAGAGGGGGAGAGAGGGAAAGAGACAGAGAGAGAGAGAGGGAGAGAAGGAGGGAGAGAAGGAGGGAGGGAAAAAGAGGGAGGGGGAGGAGGAGGAGGAGGAAAGGGAAAGGGTAGGGAAGAAGGAGAGAGAAGATAAAGTGAGAGGAAACAGAGAGAAACAAGAAACAAAGAAAGAGAGAGAGAGAGAGAGAGATCCAACACAGGCCAGCTAATATTATTTTCAGACTCACAGTATTTATCTTTAATATATTCCTGACTCTTGCTAAAGCCCCTTTCTTTCCCGCTTTTTTTTTTTTTAAGGAACAACTTTAGCTGCTAGCCCAGGCTGAAGCCCCTTTCTCAGTGCCCCCTCTCTCTCCCTGGTGCTTCTGTTTTCTCTGTCCCTATTCCTTCACCTCCTCAAAATAAAACAAAACAAAACTAGGCCCTAATCTCATTTGATTCTTAGCTAACAGGAGGGGTTGTGGTTTTATGTAAAGAAGGCTGGATTTAGGTTCGAAATCTTAGCCATGACACTTAGCAAGCAAATATCTTGAACAAGTCACTTCATTTCTCTATTTATGCATCTGCAAAATGGGGAAACAGGAGTCTTATAACTCAGAATACTTATCTCACTAGATTGTGGTCAGGTTAAAAATAGATGACATACATAATGCTGGGTAAATCTTAAAGTCTTACATAGGAATGTCAGCTATTACTCCCACCAACGTATATCAGCTGATAATACTATGGCTGTTTCACCTTCTCAGGAGTATTTTTTTAATAGGTAAAGATAGAAATATAATTTAAATCAGATGCTTTAAAAAATAGGTGGAAATCCAGATTTAAAATCAAGGTGACAGAAAAGTATTTAATATACAAAGAAATGAAAGTATAATGATGAAGTATCAGCCACCGTGACAAAGCCTAGTTTGGGGAAATCATTTGAGCAAGAAACCCTATTTGGCCTAAATCAGATGACATCATGTAGACAGCCATACATTCTGCTGTCTTACGGGACAACATAGACACACTTGGAGTCAGAAAGACCAGAAAGAAAAATCCAGCTTCAAACATTTCCTAGTTGTGTGACCCTAGGCAGGTCATATGAACCCTTTCAGTCTTTTTCCTCATCTGTAAAGTGGGGTTGATAATTACACTGGGCAGTTGTGAAGATCAACTGAAATCATACATGTAAAGCACCTTTACAAATCTTGGATTTCTATTGTAATATTTTTATTATAAATTCACAATATATGCACACAGATATATACTCTTTCAGAATTTTACTGTTTTTAAAAGTTAAAAAAAATTAGGCTATAAATATACTTGGGAGAATCAACAGGTCACTTTCCAATTTTTTTCTCCGAAGAATGAGGTTGGATTGTGAGTAGGTTGTGACACTACATTGATGCTTGGCTTCCCATGCGACCCCAAACTCCCATGTACCTAAAAATAGACTGTCCCTTATGATCTATGAACCTTCTAATGACAAGTAGGATGTAAAGTCCTTAAGGAGTCCTTTTTTTTTCTTTTTTGGCCTTTTCATTTCCAGTGCCTAATATAGCACCGGGCACAAAATAGGTGTCCAATAAATGTTTGTGGGATAAATGGACAAAAAGACTATACTTTGGGATACCATATTGGAGTGGGGAGAAGGAATGCCATAACCGATCAGTTCAGTTGGTGAGCGCACTTTGGAAATGAAGTCAAAGTCATAGGTTTAGTCCTTAGTTCTTTTGTTTGCTTCTAAGGGTCCACACTAACCTGGCTGCTAGGGGGCATAGTGGATGGAGCACAGGACTTGGAGTCAGGAAGACTCATTTCCCTGAGTTCAAATCTGATCTCAGACACTTACTGGCCATGTGGCTCTGGGTAAGTCACTTAACACTGTTTGCCTCAGTTTCCTTATCTGTCAAATGAGCTACAGAAGGAAATAGCAAACCATTCTAGTATCTTTGCCAAGAGAACTCCAAAAGGGGCCATGAAGAGTCAGACACTACTGCAAGAACTGCTGAATAACTAAAGTGTCTATAGATTGGAACTGAGCCCATGAGGGCTATTTCGTGGGTGCCCTTGACATTTAGGGGGGCCTAGATGAAGAAATGTAGATTGGATTCAACAGAACCAGTTCAACAAATATTTAATAAGCATTTACCATTCTACAATATGGTGAATGCCGAAAGGATAAAAAGATGGAAATAAAATGATCCTTGTCCTTGACACAGAAATATAAACGTCCCATCCCCCAGAGTGTGGGACATCCTCTCTTTCCCTAGGGAGAGTGGGATCAGATTTGAAAGAGTAACTCCAAAGATTTTTTTCTACTATTAAATTTACTTCAAAGTGTGGCAAAGCTAGGAATGTCTCAGACCAGCACAGACCAGCTTGAGGGATTTGATGGTTACATTTTCAGTGTAAACATTTGCACTTTATAAATTAGCCAAAAAAGAGCTGCTCAGTGTCGCAGTAGCTAGAATGCCCTGCCTAGAGGTAGAAGACTTTATCATATGAGTCCAAATTTGGCCTGAGATTCTTAAGAGCTATGTGGCTTTGGACAAGTCACTTCACCCTGTTTACCTTTGTTTCCTCATCTGGAAAATGAGCTGGAGAAAGAAATAACAAACTATTCCAGTGTCTTTGCCAAGAAAACCCCAGGGACTGATCCCCAGGGTTGTGAAGAGTCTGACATGACTAAACAACAACAAAGGACACTGAACTTTGTAGTCTTTTAAGTGTATTTTAAATTTAATGAGATAGAAACAAAACTGACCTAATTGTATATTCTTTCTGAGCCTCCTTCTGTTGTCTTCTGTACATTAAAAAAAGTTTGACAAAGTTTTTTCTCTTTTTTTTAAGCATCACTCTCCACTCACTCCACCAGCCCCCCCTCAATAGAAGCTCTTCTATTTACAAATAAATAAAGTCCAATAATTCAAAGTAGTACATTGGCCAAGTAGGAAAATGCATGTGCCTTTCAGCATCTCTAGTCCACCACCTCTCTGATGTGTGACCTCTTCCAGTGATGGTCAGCCACACAGAATAGGCATGAAGAAGATAGGCAGTTGTGGAAACCCAGGGTTAAGGAACATATTAACTGAAGGACAAAGGAGTGAGAAATTCAAGTGTGGAAGGCAATGTGTTGTTGAATTGGTTAATTATAGGCCAGAGATGATCTGAATAGGATAGCAAAGCCCATAGAGGTAGCATGAGAGATGGGAAGGGGCAGCTAGGTAGCTGAGTAGACAAAGAGCCAGGCCTAGAAGCAGGAGATTCTGGGTTCAAATCTGACCTCAGCCATTTCCTAGCTGTGTGACCCTGGGCAAGAAACTTAACCCCCATTGTCTAGCCTGTGTCACATTCCAACTTGGAGTCAATATTTAATATTGATTCTAAAATGTAAAGTAAGAGTTTTTAGGAAAAAAAAGAAAGAAAGAGAAGAAAGCAGAAAAAAAAAAGCAAAAGTCATTATTTGGAAAAAAGAAAGAAAATTTTGCCTTCAGAGATGATTAATGGGCGAGGCAGAGTAATAGAAGGAAAGGTCGATGGTAACTACCAAAGAAAGGTAGAGAGGATCATAGATGATTTTGATGGGTTAAAATTTAAAATCTTGTGCACACACAACATCATTGCAATTAAAATGAGAAAGGAAACAGCTAACTGGGAATACAATGTTTACAAGTATTTCTGATAAAATTCCATCATCCAAGATAGATAATATACTGATTCAAATATATCAAAATAAGAGTCTTTATCCAATAGATGCATTAATTAATGAAAAACTTATTTATTAGATGCTTATTATGTGCAGTGTGCTAAGTGCTGGGCTTACAAATAACAAAGTAAGTCAGTCCCTGCTCTCAAGGAGTTCACACTCTAATGGGGGAGACAATACATGAAAGATTTATACTTCAAGGGGCAGTTGGGTGGCTAAGTGGAAGGAGTTGGGAGGACCTGGATTCAAATCAGACTTCAGACACTTCCTTGCTGTGTGACCCTGGGCAAGTCACTTAATTCCAAATGCCTAGCCTTTACTGCTTTTCTGACTTGGACCTGATAATTAATATCGATTCAAAGACACAAAGTAAGGGTTAAAGAAAAAAAGATTTAAATCAGGTGGTCTTTAGGATACAGTAGCAAAGCAAAATTTAACGTCTCTTCTTTAATGTTATTATTTAATGTCTCTATTCCTGGGGCTTTTGGGTTCAGGGTTCTCAGTTGTTAACATCAAAGTCTGAGGAATGTTGTTGGTCTATGTAGTGGTGATGGTTTTGATTTGCCTGGTGTGTGCCACTGCCTCCTGTCTTTCCCTCCCAGTACCTCACTTTTTCTACTAGGCTGGCTTGAGGATGGCAGGTAGTTGACAGCTGATGAGGATGGCCCGCCCCTTTATCAGAGGAGCTGTAGAGCCAAACTAGAAACAAAGATGGTGTTCTTGGGGGTATTGCTACTCTCAAGGCTCCTTTGCTTATTGACCTTTTGGTGGAAGTTGGTCAGCAGTTGTGTCTGGTGGAGATAAGGAAGGTGGTCCCCCCCTCTATGGTGATTTTTGCCCTTCAATGATGACTGTAAGGGCTAGGTTGGAAGCAGGTCTACTAATCTGGGGGTACCACTATTCTCAAGGCTCTTGGGTTCAAATTTTTGGGTTGTCCCTATTAGAGATTGAAAGGGATGGCAGCAGATGAACTTGCCCAATACAAGTGCTGCCTCTTGTCTCTACCTCAAGGTACCTTCTTATTTCAGCAAGAGATGAAAAGGTCAATGGCTATGAATAGGTATTTCTTGGAAGAAGAAAGCTATAATAAGTCACATGAAAACACATTTCAAAATAATGAATAATGTGAGAAATTCAAATGAAAACAACTGTACAGCTTCATCTCACACTTATCACACTGGTAAAGTTGGCAAAAGATAGGAATATTACAAACTGGAGAGGTTGCAGAAAGTCAGACACTAATACATTGCTGGTAGATCTGCAAATTGTTCGAAAACATTCTGGAGAGCAATTTGAAATTATACTTCTAAACCCAAAAAGTCATTGAACTCTATGTAGCTTTTGACTCGATACACATACTGTAAAAAGATCAAAGAAAGAGGGGAAAACTCACATATACATTTTTATAGCAGCATTTTTAGTTGCAGCAAAGAAATTAAAAGGTTACTCATTAATTAGAGGGGAGATCATCAAATTATGGCATATGAATATAATTGAATATTGTACATGCATATATAATATACATATAAATACATATGCACGTATGTATATGTGTTCATATGTTATATATACATATATTTGTTGTTATTCAGTCATGCCTGACTCTTGGGGACCCCATTTGGGGTTTTCTTGGCAAAGATGCTGGAGTGGTTTGCCATTTCCTTCTCCAGATCATTTAACAGATGAGGAAACTGAGGCCAACAAGATTAAATGACTTGCCCAGGGTTACATAGCTAGGAAGTATCTGAGGCCAGATTTGAACTCAGGAAAATGCATCTTCTTGGCTCTGGGTCTGGTACTCTATCCACTGTATAATTCAACTGATTATACATATACATATATATATATATATATATACACACACACATATTTAAAATGTAGGCATGTATGACTATGAATGCATATGTCTACATATACATATACATGCATCTACACACAAATACATATACACATATGTATGCGTATATAATATATACATATGTATACTCTGTCTACTGCATCACCTAGCTGATACATACATACACTTACATATAGATAGATATATGTGTATATCTATATCTAATGTTTAAAATGGAGGCTACCAGTGGTTTTAAGTTCTATCCCCTTTTTCTGTTCTGTTTATATGGAAATGCCTGTGTTTAATGATGTTTGTCAAACACAGAACAACAAAAAAGAAATTAGTTCTTTTCAAAATGGTGGCCCTTCCATTCTCTGGTGAAGGAAACCACTACCCCTGAGAAGGACTTGGGTGCAATAGCCACCTTCTTTGATCTCTTTCTATCAGGCTGATGGGAATAGGGACTGAGATCCAATCTAATCCAATCCAGTAAGCATTTACTGAGGGTCTGTGATGGCCAAGGCACAGCACTAAGTGCTGGGAATAGAAAGACAAAATGAAAAAAAGGAATCTTTATGTTTAAAGAGGTCACATTTGGGAAAGGATTGCTACACACCAGGATTTCCCCTATGTGCCTCCATCCCAATTAGATTAGACTCAGGTTTAAGCCTGGTCAAATCTCCAGTGGCATATAAAGACCCACACACAGAATCAGGTCCCTTTAGTCTTGGAGGATGTGATCTGGTAGATGTTCCAAGGCATTTCATTCTGCTATAGTCCCGTTTCCCTACAGAGGTTGTATCTGTCCAAGCTAAGTGCTACAGTATCTTTTCTATACTATGGCTAGGTAAACGTCCTTTAAACATTTTTTTTAATTTAAAAATTGTTTTTTTTAAATAAGTAATTGGGTTTAAGTGACTTGCCCAGGATCACACATGTAAGAAGTGTCTGAGGCCAGATTTAAACCTAGAACCTCTCGTGTCTCCAGGCTTGGCTCTCAATCCACTGAACCATCTAGCTACCTCCTCCTTTTTTTGACCCATATCTTCTGTTTTAAAAATCTATAAAGTATCAGTTCCAAGACAGAAATGTGGTAAGGGCTGTGCAATTGAGGCTAAGTAACTTACTTAGGGTCATACAACGAGGAAATGTGAGGACAGATTAGGCCCCAAGACCTCCCATCTTCAGATGTGGCTCTCTAACCACTAACCCACTTAGCTTCCCTTTGGTTAACTATTGAATAGCCTGAGTGTGTCTTATTTAGTTCTAGTATAAAACCAAAACCAACTGGGATCTAACTGACCTGACTGAGACTCACTGTACTAAAATCTTCTCCTGGGGGAGAAGGGATTTAGCAGATAAATAAAGAGAAGAGAATTTGAGGAGAGGAAGAATACAACTAATGGGGATGGGTGAACCATCCAAGCCCATTCTCAAAGTAGAAAATCAAACCGTGGGGATGGGTACGGGGAATAGGAACCTGAAGTGAGTGGCATCATTTCCATCTTCCTATAATAAATTTATTAAGCCAGTATCTAATGGGGATTTTCTAGATTTTTTTCCCAAAGTTTATTTCTAAAAATTTGTACAAAATGCTTTGATGTGGTACTTTGATTTGAGAAATATGAAATATTAAGCTAGTATCTATTGAGGATTTTCTAATGTATATGGTATTGTGCCCTGTGCTAGAAGGGCATCTGTACACACACACACACACACACACACACACACACACACACACACACACCCCACATGAAAAAAAAAAACCCTCAAACACAGTGGCTGCCCTCAGGTTGCTTTATAATCTTGCATCCAAAAACCTAGACACTGAAAAATGAAAGTCGGACTCTGCACGGTATAAAACTGTCACATTTTGGCACACGATGGGATTTCATCCTTTAAAATGGATCCATAATGGACAGAAAGTCTAAAAGGAACTTTTCAGGAAGGAGGCACCTGTATGCTTCTCTACACTGGCAGAAATATGATCTGTGTCTCCGAGAGGGCCGATTGTTCTGTGTCGGCTGCAAGTTCACAATGTTCAGTACAATTCGAACAACAACAAACAGACAGTTGTGGGCTAATTACAGCCTGTGCTTTTTATCAGTTCTTACGTCCTGTTATGTGTGTCCTGTTATGGGACGTTCCAGCACAACTGAGGGACATTTGCCTCTAAGTCACTTAAAAGTGAAAGGTTCTTTTTCCATCAGAGTCATCAGTAAGGAGAGGTCAAAACTGGGAGAGCCTGGAAGCCCGCCAACATTGCTAGTTGGCTCAACTGCACGGAGATAAAGTCACAAGAGAGCAGCAAGGGGTGAAAATTACTTGGATAGGCCAAGACACCATGTTTATAGTACAACATATCCCAAAGTCTTCACTCCTTTGCTCTTTGGAAAGCATCAGGAAGACTTAGTTTAGGAGCTGCCCTAACTCCAAGGGGCCAACTCTTTTTAAAAACACACTCTTTCCAAGGCTGGCTCTAGTGAAAACCGAAGCTCAGGAGCAGCTAGATAGCATCGTGGGCAGAATGCCAGGCCTGCAGTTGGGAGGTCCTGGGTTCAAATATGGCCTCAGACACTTCCTAGCTGCATAGTCCCAGGCAAGTCACTTGACTCGATTGCTTAGCCTTTGCCGTTCTTTTGTCTTAGAACTGATACTACCATAGAAGTTAAGGGCTTAAAAAAATACACATGCAACTGAAGCTCTTATAATCTATCCTTATGGTCGCTACCTTCCAACATCTGGGAAGCTCTCTTTTTACTCTTTTTAATCTATGCTCTATTTTTACCTTACTATCACTCTTCTCAACACCACAAGCCCCCACCTCAAATAGAATTCTTCCTTATAACAAAAAAGTACAGTTAAACCAAAACAAAACAAAACACAACAATCTGTCAACAACCACCCCATTTTATACCTGTGACCTGCCACCTCTTTGGCTAAAAGGAGGGAAGCATACTTTACTGTAGTCCTCCGAAGTCATCAGTGGTCACTGATTTGATCCAAATTCTGAAGTCCTCCCATGTTGTTCTTACACTATTATTGTGGTCATAGTGTAAATTGTCCCCTTGGTTCTGATCACTTTGCTGTGAATCACATGACTCATCAGTTGACAAAAGTCTACTTTTCCATACCCTCTAAATCTAATATGATGGCCCCCAATATAGGGCTAGTTGGCTAGTATCCCCTCCGCCCAGTATAAAGATGAGGCAGCTATGTGGCATAGTGGATACAGTACTGGGTTAGTCATAATAGATCTGAGTTCAAATCCAGTCTCAGAAACCTACTAGCTATGTGTTCCCGGACAAGTCACTTAACTTCTCTTTGCCTCAGTATTCTCCTATGCAAGATGAGGACAATAATAGCAGGTACCTCCCAGGATTATTGTGAAAATCAAACGTGAAAATATTGGGATAATATTTTATAATGCTGTGGAGATCTTAAAGTGATATATAAATCTATTCTTATTATTGAGAGGAGATCATTACTGGGTGCTTAAGGAAGCAAAGATCAAAATCAGGTTTACTATTTCCCCAAACAGATGTACAAATCAAATCATTTCTTCAGAGTATCTCGATGGAGTTTGTGCTGGGCCAGTCAGCTAAGCGGCAGAATTTCCCTGAGTCTCCCCATCCAATCCCAGACTCCCTACACACCTACTGACTGGTAATGTCTGCAATGCCTTTAATAGGGGACAGATGTATGATTCAAGGGATCTTTCCTTGAGTAGAGGAAGGGAGAGGGAAATACTGGGAAATGAAGGTAATGTAAAAACCAAAGATAGCAATAAAACTTAAAAAAAAAAAAAAAGACAATCATTCAGTCCTCAGATCAGGTTTCTAATGCCCCTGGGAGAGGTAACACAATTCTGCCATTCACACTCGGCTGTAAATTACCTGTTATCAGAGCCTGCCTGTCCAGAAAATGGGCTTCAAAAGGAAGAGAAGGGAAGACACTGGGCAATGGGAGAAAAGGGTGGTGCATGAAGGTCGAGGAGAGGGAATAAACACACACACACACACACACACACACACACACACACACACATACACACTCCCAGAACAAACTTCATTGACTACAACTTTTGGGGAGGTTAACTCTGCTCTAGAATGTGCTGCTTTGCAGTACTCACACATCTGCAGTTATTTTAAGAGATAAAATTGAAAACAGGCTCCAAGGAGAAGATATTGAAGAAAAAGAAGTCCCACAGACTTTCATTCAAATTGGGAGGCCATTGCCATCCTTCCAACAGTGGGAGAATACACTATGGAAAAACATTTATTTCAACCCTCCCTTCCCCCAAAAGATGATAGAGGTGTTTCTCTGTCTCTCTGTTTCTGCCTCTCTGTCTTTCTGTCTCTCTCTGTCTCTGTCTCTCCATTTCCCTCTCTCTCTGTCTCTCTGTCTCCATCTCTGCCTCTGTCTCTCCATCTCCCTCTCCATCTCCCTCTCCCCCCTCTCTCTTTCACTGTCTCTCTTCCCCCTCTGTCTGTCAGTCTCCCCTCTCTGGCTCTATCTGATCTTTCTGTCTTTCTATCTCTCTGTCTGTCCCTCTCTTTCTCTCACTCCCCTCTCTGTCTCTATCTGCTCTTTCTGTCTCTTGTCTCTATCTCTCTGTCTCTCTGTCTCTGTCTCTTTCTGTCTCTCTTCTCCATCTCTCCCCCTTTTTGTCTCCCCTTCTCTGTCTCCTCCTCTCTGTCTCTATCTGTACCCTCTGTCTTTCTTTCTGTCTCTGTTCTCTCTCTCTGTTCCCCCCCCTTCACTGTCACCTCTTTCTTCCTTCCTCCCTTTCTTCCTTCCTTTTCCTCATCTTCCTCTCTTTTTCCCAAGGCTTTTTGGGAAGCCTCTTTGTGCCATCTTTTTCTAGACAGATATTTGCAATCTCCAGAGGGCCCCACAATATATAATCACAGAATCCCAAATGTAACAGCTAGCTGTAAGGGGGCACGAGGCAGGGGAAGAATAAGGAGAGCCTCCAAAAAGATGCACTTCATGCCAATTAGCCCCAAAATGCAAGATGAGCAAAGTTTCCGGAAAAGCAGCTTAGCCTGGCTTTCAGTCCAGCCTTTCAGCCTGAAACATTCACATTGAATGCCCAGGCTGGGGGGAATTCACCCCACGTGCCCCCAACCACCCCATTCTTGGGCCATCTTCTCAGGCAGGAGGCAGGCAGTGAGGCTGGCCACAGGCCTCTGGAGAACTCTATTTCTCAAGCAGGGACCCGGCCCTGGACAAGTCGGTTTTGTTTTCTCTTTGATTTTTTTAACACCCCCTTTGGTTAGAAAACCTCTGTTTTCTGCAGTCTGGCTTTGCAGACTGTAAGCTTGTTTTCTCTCCTGCTATATTTCACACACAAGCAGGAAGTTAGAAATGAACATTGGGCCACCGGGCCACTCCCCACCCACCCACTCACATGTTTTGGGTGAGGGGGCAGTTCTACACATTCCTAGAACAGAAAAATTCTTCTCCAATCTTTGTTCTTAATGGTCATTCCACAAAGTTAAGAATAATATAGTTAGAGCCAACTCTACTCAAAGCCCCGTGCCAGGTGCTGGGGTGGATTTAAAAGGAAAAAACAAAGATCAGAAAGACTTGGGAGCTCAAGGTTTAGCTGTATTGCTTACTAATTATTTGACTGAGGATTAATCACTTGGTTATACAGCTAGAGGGATCAAGGAGTAAGATCTGGACTTGGAATCAGGAAGACTGGAATTTAAATAGTTCCTCGGATACAGAGTGACCAAGTCACTTACTCTCAGCCTCAGTTTCCTGATCTAGAAAATGGGAATGATAATAATGATAACATCTACCTCAGGGGCTGGCTGTGAGGCTCCAGTGAGACAACATGTGCATGCTGCTTCCTAAACATGAAAAAACTGAATAAACAGTTGTTATCAACAAGTGCCTTGGTTTTCTGTATGTGGCACTGTTTAGAGCAGTAAAGGGAATTTCCTTGTCTAGGAAATCATAGATCTAGTCTTTATTCCTATCTCTACCTATCTATCCCTGTCCCTAATATAGGCATTGTAGCAGCCTACTAGTTCCTCAACATTGTAGAAACTTAGTAATAATAATATTAATTAATTAATTTAAAAAGAATAAAAATAAATGAGTTTTAGGATTGTCTTTAGGGGCCAGATGACCTCGAGGGCTTGTACGCATCTTCCTGGTAGCTTCAGGCAGAGATAAATCTATAATTCTATCTATAATCTATATCTAATCTAATCTAAAATCTATAAATCTGTAAGTTATCAGGATGGAGTATGGGCCATGCTATATCACTCCTTTTCTACCCCATCCCTCTTACTTCCCAAAGTCTTGCCAGGGCTGCTGCGTGGGCATCTTTAGTCTGTGAAAGATATGGCCATGTCACTCTTCTGCTCTTTGATTCCATTTTATCTTACAAGTACCTTTCGGACTTTTTTGCCTGGCCTTCAAGACCCTTCAGAACATTGTAACACCTAACATTTCTGGTAGCATTTCAAACTACACTCCCATGTATAGTGTATAGTTTAGACAAACTGGGTTTTTATCCCACTTACACACTTTGTGCTTTGCCCATGTCTTTGCTCCCACTATTCCCTATGCCTGGAGTGTATGGGGTATTCTGGGAGGACTGGCACCTCTGCTGTGAGGGCTGGCAGAGCCCTTTTCAGGGCTGCTCATCCACCTTTGGTGTTCACCATTTACCCAACTCTTACCTGTAGTTCCAAGAAGCTGTAGTATGCACAGTGGCCATACCTTGATAAAACAGTCCTGGTGGGCATGCTTGAATGAGGTTGAAGGTAACCAACAAGCCTTGGACCCATTGGTGAGTTAGTGGGGTGCCTACTCCAAGCATGTACAGATTTCCCCTGGTGGAAGTGGCATATGAGAACAGTTTGTATCAGCAGCCAAGAAGGCAGCTAAAACAGGAGCTGTGGAGCACTTAGAGCAGTGATTCCCAAAGTGGGCACCACCACCCCTTGGTGGGTGCTGCGGTGATCCAGGGAAGTGGTGATGGTCACAGGTGCATTTGGGGGCGGTGAGTAACTGTAAGGGGGGCAGTGATAGTATGTGACAGGGGGTGCTAAGTAATATTTTTTTCTGGAAAGGGGGCAGTAGGCCAAAAAAGTTTGGGAACCACTGACTTAGAGCTTACTCAGAAGCTGAAGACACCGAAGTCATCTGCATTCTAGACCATCGACAATTGTCCTTGTTTTTGTCTTACCATGGGACTTTGATGCTTCTGGAAGAGAGGGTGCGGCCAATGCCTTTGTGTAACTCTGCCTCACTTAAATCCAGTTTATGCAGAAGTCAAATGACATCACCAGAGCTGTCATTTTGGTCCCCTTCAAGTATGAAGGACAGCCACCACATGTGTATCACCATCATCTTTTTTGCTTGTTTGTTTAATAATTATTACCTTCAGTCTCAAAATCAATAATCCTGTGTATTTGGTTCTAAGGCAGAAGAGCAGTAAGGGCTAGGCGATAGGGGTTAAATGATTTACCCAGGGCCACACAGCTAGGAAGTGTCCGAGGTCAAATTTGAACCCAGGACCTCCCATCCTAGCTCTGCTTCTCAATCCACAGAGCCATCTAGATGCTCCCCTCACCATCATCTTAATAGCTAACATATAAATATAACATATAAATGTGCTTTAAGGTTTGCAAAGAACTTTGCAAATAATATTCTATTTGATTTTTTAAAAATCTGTGCCTTGTGTTTTAGAATCAATTCTAAGACAGAAGAGAGGCAAGGATTAGGCAATAGAGGTTAAATGACTCACCCAGGGTCATAAGCTAGGAAGTATTGGGGGGTGGGGGAGATTTGAACCTAGGTCCTCCTGCCTCCAGGCCTGGTACTCTATCCACTAGCTGCCTCTATCACATTTGACCGTAACAATCCTGTGAGGTAGGTGCTATTGTTGTTCCCTTTTTACAGCTGAGGAAACTGTGTCAGGGAGAGGTTAAGGGACTCAGGGTCTCTCAACTAGTAAGATTCTGAGGCTTGATTTAAACTTGTCTTCCTGACTCCAGGTCCAACACTCTATCCATGGCACCATCTGACTGTATTATTGTGTATTCTCATTACCTGTGTTTGTATTTCATTACCCACCTCAACCCCAAATTAAACTGTAAGCATGTGTTTACATTTGTATGTGTATATAGATATGAAGAAGAAGAGGATAAAAATAAAACAAAAATAAAGATAAAAAAGACCACTCAGGAAGGTACTTATTAAACACTTTATCTGTAATCTATAAGGGAAAGGATAATCAGGATAAGGAGACCCTGTCAATCTAATATCTATAATTTATAATCACTCAGGACTGAAGGCTGTTGGTTTAGTAAAGCTGGAGCTTTTGTTCTTCACAACCCCTCTGGCCCAGCTTGGCTACTGCCAAACCAGAGAAGTGACTGCCCTTGATGCAGTTGTGTTGGTGTTTTTCTCTCAGCTTTCTTATTATCAATGTTTGGTGATATATTAGCCCTCATAGTCTTCAGGAAATATATAGCTCCTACCCACCCTCTGCTTCTTCAGACCTCTCTTCCTTCCTTCACCACCCAGGGACCAAGAGACCTAAAGAGCTAGGAAGATTCAGAGACCTAAAGATCTAGGGACCAAAGTACAAAGGACCAAAAGACCAAAACCCAAAGACCTCCTCCAGGTGGCTGTTAGGGGTATTTATACTCTCAGGCCAGCCAACTTTTGCCCCTGGTTCACAGCATCTGGGAACATTCCAATCTCTCCAACTGCCTCCCTTGTCAATAAAGGTGAGACCAATATTTCCTAGGCTTTGAATATAACAGACTCTGAGCAGGACCCTTAGTTCTCTTTGCCCTTCTGTCTTAGAATTGCCACCAAAACAGAAAGTTGATAGAGAGAGAGAGAGAGACAGACAGACAGACAGACAGACAGACAGACAGATAGACAGACACAGAGACCGAGGATTTTTTGATGGAAACGCCTTTCCTAGCCCAGTGATGGCCAAACTTTTTAAAGAGGGGGCCAAAGGAAAGGAAATGTTCATCTGCCAGTCTGTTTCTAAGGCAACTCTTTTGAAGTTTCATTATATTGTATCCTACTCATTGTATTCGTCAGATTAGGAATGATGTCACACAGCTGGATAGAACATTTCAGGGGACTGCATCTGGTCATAGGTAGTTTGCCCATCACTGTCCTAACCTATTATATTTTCAATATGCTTCATGTAGGAGCAGAAGCCAATGCTAGGACATAGTTGATCTAGGATTTACATGTGGGATCTGGGAAGTAACAACAATGACAATAATAATAGCTCACATTGGCACTCTGTGACTACAAGGTTCTTTATGTACTTTAGAATCAATGATCTAATATAGCTCCCCTCATTTTATAGATTTTTAAAATAGATATTTATTTATAAATATTTTACAGATAAAGAAACTGAGACCCAGGGCATCCAGGTAAATTGAGAAAGGAATTCAGAGCGAATTGGTTAATGGAAGAGTCAGAACCTGAAACCAGGTAATCTGATACCAAGACCATTTCTTTCTCTGGCATACCCTGGTAGTTAGACTTGGCTAGACCTGAGAATTATGTATGTATGTATGTATGTATGTTGGATGGATGGATGGAAAAAGGATGAAGAAGAACAATAAACCTAGGGATCTTAACTTAGTGCTTGGCAGTCTGGCACGAAGTAGGCACTTAATGCTTCTGAAATGACTATGATGCAAATTGTAAGCAAAAATATTACTAAAAGGAAACCAAAATCTGCATAATCATAACGGCCAGTTTTCATATCATTAAGGAAGTAATATTTAAGTCAGAGGGGAAAGTTGTAAAATTATTTATAACTGGAGAAATTGGGCTAGTAGATCACTTGAGGTCAGGAGTTTAGAGCTACAGAAGGGCCAATTAGTTGACCCTACTAGGTCCAGCCAATATGATGAACCCCTATGTAAGGAGTTACAGGTTTGCCCAAGTTGAAAATGAAGGTCAAAACTTTCATGATGGGGGGCAGCTGGGTAGCTCAGTGGATTGAGAGCCAGGCCTAGAGACAGGAGGTCCTAGGTTCAAATCTGGCCTCAGACACTCCCTAGCTGTGTGACCGTGGGCAAGTCACTTGACCCCATTTCCTACCCCTTACTACTCTTCTGCCTTGGAGCCAATACACAGTATTGACTCCAAGATGGAAGGTAAGGGTTAAAAAAACAAAACAAAAATTTTCATGATGAATCAATGGAACTGGGTCCATGAGTGGCCCACGTACTTCCAGCCTGAATGATCTAGAGAAATCCAGTTTCCCTCAAAAACTAAAATAAAATTTTAACAGCATTTCTCATAGTAATAAAAAAAATTGGAAGCATTATAGATGCTCATGAATTAAGGAATGATTAAACAAATTGTGTAATATGGATGTAATAGAATATTATCATGCCATAAGAAACAACAAATGTAAAGAATATTGAAAAACTTAGAAAGATTAGTCATTATCTGATACAATGCAAAACAAGTAGAACCAGGAGAAAGACTTATACAATAACCATGATAATGTAAAGGAAAATAATGTTGAAAGATATCAGAACTCTGACTAAGATGGTAACTTCAGATGAGTGGGGGATGATAAATGCCTACAAAATGGTAGCCTAGGAATGGAATAATATACATTTTCTGATGTGCTCAATCTCTTGTCAGATCATTGTCAGATCATGCCCCTCCAAAGAGGAGCAGTCATTGGGAAACAGCAACATGGTTTTAAAGGAAAGCATCATCAAAATAGTTATTAAAAATAAGTGAAGGAAGATAAATCTATAAATCTATCTCTCTAAAAAGTTTTAAGGAATTAATAATATTATTATTATATATTTCTTGAGTCAAAATAATTTATAGTTAAAAAACCCTAATGAAACATATCTTCCTCTTCTCAATCAAGAGATGAGGATTATGGGTACGGAATATTGTATATACTGTCAAATGTGGTTTTGCTTTACTCTTTTTCTAACTGCAAGGGAGAATCAAATGTGGAGTGGGGACATGGCCTGGGAATGATTGGAAAGTAAAAACAAATGGCATCAAAACTTTTTTTTAAAGAAAGGTGAATTTTGAGAAAACTAATGCTTTTGAAAATTCAAGAATGATTCTAGATTATTATTGTTGTCCAGTCTGATTCTTCATGACTCTATTTGGAGTTTTCTTGGTTTGTCATTTTCTTCTTCAGCTCATTTTTTTAAACTGTTACCTTCCATCTTGGAGTCAATACTGTGTATTGGCTCCAAGGCAGAAGAGTGGTAAGGGTAGGCAATGGGGGTTAAGTGACTTGCCCAGGGTCACACAGCTAGGAAGTGTCTGAGGCCAGATTTGAACCTAGGACCTCCCATCTCTAGGCCTGGCTCTCAATCCACTGAGCCTCCTATAATTAAATCTTTAACCATACTCCCAAACAGCTGAAGTCCTATCACCATACCAACTAGGTCTAGTACAGATTTATGTTTTACTCAAACTAAACTGAGCCCTCCATGCTTAACTGTTGCTAAGTCTCTCTGCCGATGCTGCTGCTAATAATAGCTAGCATTTATATAGTGCATTGAGGTTTGCAGAGTTTGCTGCTGCTTCTGCTGTTGCTGCTGCTGATAATAATAGCTGGCATTTATACAGGGCATTAAGGTTTGCAAAGTGCATTCCAGATATTATTGTATTTGATTCTCACAACAACCTTCAGAGATAGATGTTACAATTATTCTCATTTTACAAAGAAAGAAACTAAAGCACACAGAAAGACTTGCCCGGGGTTACACAGCTAGTAAATGTCCAAGGTCAGATTTGAACTCAGAGCTTCCTAACTCCAGACACAGTGGTCTAGCTACATTTATACATTATACAGTTATCTTTACTGCTTAATTTTTAATGCTCAGTCTACCCTCAAAATTTCATTGTTTCCTTATTTAAAGCCATATTGTATCCCGCTGCCAGTAGAAGGTGATGCCCCTTGAGAGGAGGGACTATTTCACGTTTGCTTTTGTATTCCTATCACCTAGTTTAGTGCCTTGTAAATAGCAACTTAATAAATATGTATTTAATTGGACAGAACCAACTAATCATGTTAACTTGGCTCAATGGGAACAGAATCAGCTCTCTACAGTGGGCAGGTGTGGGGAATGTGAAAGGAGAGCAAAGACGGGGAGGGCTATACTAGGCATGACTATCTACAGCCCCAAGAGAATGATTTGACTTAAAAACTGTACTTTAGTCAGGCTATGACTTGGGTTAAAACCCAAAAGAAGAGGCCATTTCCCCCTGAAACTCCATAAAGGCAGAAAAATTACCAGCATTCTCTTCGTTATTGACTACCCTATCTTTTTTCCACCCTTACCTTCTGTCTTAGAATCAATACTAAGGGTTTGTTCGAAGGCAGAAGAGTGGTAAGGGCTGGGCTTTGGGAGTTAAGTGACTTGCCCAGGGTCATACACAGCTGGGAAGTGTCTGAGGTCAGTTTTGAAGCCAGCTCCTTCTGGGTCCAAGCCTGGTGCTCTCTATCCACTGAGCCACCTAGCTTCCTCTACTGGCTTTGTCATTGACTACCATATCTAGTGACACATAAAGCTAGGTTTGATAAATGGCTTCTTCCAAACTCTGTGGGTGGATCCATTTTTAGACCAGGTAAACCTTTTGAGGAGCTATGATCTGGCTTAGCTAATTCAGCTTCCTTTAGCCCAGCGTTGGTGAACCCGGTCCAAGTTTGAATGCCCAAAGAGCAAATTCAAGTTGTCTGTGAGCCCCCAGGATTGCTAGAGAGTGTTGAGGGAGAAAGTGCTTGCTTTGGGCTTCTGGACAGAGATTGTGGGGCATACAAAAAATGTCCTCCCTTGCTGGGAAGAGGGGGAGCCGGCAGCTCCCCGAGTGCCAGCTGTGCACACGTGCCACAGCTTTGCCAACGAGGCTTTGGCCTGCGTCTTCATTAGACCACATTGCTAATGGGCTAATTACCCACTAGCCAGTGCCAGAACAGAAGTGGTCTTGATTTTGTCGAGAGCCCTAGTTTGTGTGAATCATGGGGAATGTGGTCAACTGATAATAATGTGCATCCGTCAAAACAGAAATCTTCTTTACTTCAAATTTCAGATTTGCCACAGTTAAAACCTCAATATAAAGGAGCTTGTTTAACAAATTGTTTTTTCTCAGATCTGTGATTTTATTGGCATGAACTAGAGGTGTGAAAACCCCATTATGATTAATGTGGATGGTCAACTTGTTGGAAACTTAGAGGGACAGGTGGGATACAGAGGGGTTACAGGACTTGCCTAAGGTCATACAGCTTGCATGTATCAGAGAGAGGTTTTGAACTCGGGTCTTCCTGACTCCAACATCGTCCCTCTATTCTGTAGTCAATAGGCCTCCTCTCAGCTTTATTTACCAAATATTGCAGGATAAATGACTGTTAATCCTGCTAACCTCAAAATTTTAAGAATATATTGTCACAAGTATTGGACTTGGAGTCAGGAACCCTAGAATTTAGTTCTAGTTTTGCCATTGACTTGAGGTGACAGTCTAACCTTGAGGAAAATGACTTCCTTTCAATGAGTTTCCATTTCCCCATCTAAAAAATGATGGAGGAATATCAAATGAAATCATTTGTGGAAAATGCTTTGCAAACCTTAAAACTGGATATAAATGGTATGTAAATAGTATATAAATGCTAGATAGAGCAGTGGCTAGAGAGCTAATCCTGGAGTCAAGATTCAAATCTGACCTCAGGTGCTTCCTAGCTCTGATTGCCTAGCCCTTGCCATTCTTCTGTCTTAGAATTGATACTAAGACAGAAAGGGCTTAAAAACAAAAAACAGTGGGGGAGAGCTGGGTGTGCAGTGATTGAGAGTCAGATCTAGAGATAGGAGGTCCTGGGTTTAAATCTGGCCTCAGATGCTTTCTGGCTGTGTGACCTTGGGCAAGTCACTTACTCCCCTTTGCCTAGCTCTTACCTCTCTTCTGCCTTAGAACCAATACATGGTATTGCTTCTAAGATGGAAGGTAAGGGTTTTTTTTAAAAAGTACATAAATACTAACTATTATTATGATTATTACTATCATCGTTATTATTATTATTATTTTAAATCTTTTCTATTATTTCAGAGTCACCCAATAGCTAATAGTTTCTTCTTTTTGTCTACCCTCCTGTAACAACCACTGGTAAAGTAAAAGTATTTTCCTAACTCCAGAGCCTGGGGCCCCTTTTGCAATAGGTGAGGACCCTTTTTTGACTCTGGTTTCTTGACACAAGATGGAGGCTTATGAAGCCCAAAATTAATCAATCGGTGGGACAAGATCCATCTATAAAAACCATCTCTTCCCAGAAGGAGAAAAGACTGGACCCAAACCCTTTTCACAACTGCTGCTTGCCAGGATTCAAGGTCAGACACACACACACACACACACACACACACACACACACACACACACACACACACACACACACACACACACCCTCCTCGCCCTGCCCCCTTCCCAGATTTGATTAAAGTTTCTATTTCTCATCTTGCACTTTGGCCTACTGCTCAAGGTTTTCTAGCTGCTCCCAGAGTTCTCTCTAAGCCTCAGCTTGCGCAGCCCACCACAGAATTCTTTCAGATCATGCATTTTCTTGATTAGCCGAGTCTAGCGGCATTTCAAACCGAAGTCCAGGATTATTACATAAAGTCATCTCATGATTGTCACAGCTGTTATTTTAATGTATTGCTCAGCTGCTGAGATTTGGGGCTTTTTATGAAGGGTTTTAGATAGGTTCACCTTGTGTCATATAATTCAACATATTTTCACAATTAAGAACCTGAAAGTGCATTCTGTTCCTGGCCCCGTCCCCAAACTCTTAGGCATGTTTCTGAAAGACCAAGAAATGAAAGGACCAGGATGTGACTGGCTTTTTTCCCTCGATTCTCTTGCAAAGGACACCACGTTATAGTCGACTCATCTGATTTAGACTTAGAAGGGACCTGGGGAATGATGGAATTCGTTCTGTTCATTTGTAAAGGAGAAAACTAAGAGAGAGGAAATGATTTTCTCCGGGCCATACAGGTAGTAAGTTTCCTATTGGTTTAGAGATATCAGCAGTCAGAAAGATTTCATCTGTATACCCCTCCATCAAAGACCCACTGGATTTTAGACCTGGAAGAGACCTTAAATATTATTGAAGTCAAGCCTCTGTTTTCTCAGAAAGAGGCTTTGTAAAACGTGGCCAGTCTAGAGCAGGCATGATTGCAGAGAGATGGCGTCATTTCTTAGGTGGAATGACTTAAGATTGTAGGTTTAGAGCTAGAAGGGAAGTAGCTATTTAATGGTTCAAGCTGGCTATTTAGTTCAATCCCTCCTTTTTTGCAGATAAGGAAACTGAAGAATAGATAGACTAAGCAACTTATAATAATAATAACCGCTAGCATTTGAATAGTGGCTGCTCTGTGCCAGGCACTGTGCTAAGTGCTTTACAGATATTTATTTTGATTTTCACAACCCCAGGAAGTAGGTGGTATTATTATCTCCATTTTACAGATAAGGAATCTGAGGCAAATAGAGGTTAAGTGACTTGCCCAGGGTCACACATCTAGTATGTGTCTGAGGCAGGATGTGAAGTTAGATTCTCTTGATTTCAAGTCCAGTGCCCTAGCCATCTCACTATGTTACTTCTCATTTATTTATTTAGTTAGTTCTTTTACCAATTACACGTAAGTTTTCTGAAGTTATATGATCCAAATTGTCTCCCTCCCTCCTTCCTTCCCTCCCTCCTCCCAGAGCTAATAAGCAATTCAATCTGGGTTATATATTTTTCAGATCCACATTTTTCCCATCTCTCCTCATCTTCCTCCACCATAACTGAGAAAGTAAGAAGAACAAAATAAGATTATTTTTAAATTTATTTGCTTAATTAATTTAGAATATTTTTCCATAGTTACATGATTCATGTTCTTTTCCTTCAGTCTTCCTTCCCCACCTTCTGAAGCCAAAGAACAAAACCCCTGATACAAACATGCATAATCAAGAAAACAAATTCCACAATGGACATATCTAAGTATATAGAATATTATATTAATATGCATTATATATATAATCACACATACAAATATAGATGAATGTATGAATCATATGTGAATAATAATATATGTATATATAGTGTATGTGTACTCATATACGATTCGAACTGTACCCTAAGTCCATCAGCTCTCTGTCTGAAGGCGGTAGCATGTTTCACCATGAGTCCTCTGGCATTGTGGCAGGTTACCATGTTCATCAGAGTTCCTAAATCTTTTTAAGTTGTTGTCTTTAACAATATTGCTATTACAATATACATTGTTCTTCTTGCTTTGATCCTTTTACTCTGTGCCAATTCATACACACTTCTGGAAACCATCCCCTTCATCATTTCTTATAGTACAAAGAATAGGGGAAATGCTTTCCATACATACTTTTTGAGGATTAGTCTTATCCTCCAATAAATAATGAAAAAGAGGTTGGGGGAAGCCTGGGAAATAATCCTCAGAAGGCCTCATGCTTCAGAGGGGGAAGGATATGGTAAATTCCTTAGTGTAGCTGGACTGAAAATTTGGGGGAGATTACCTCATCCAGTGAAGCAGGATCCAATGATTTTCCCTGACTCAGTCTCACCAGGAATTTCTGTTGCCCTCTTTAGCTTGTTCTCAGTATCCCATGAGGAGACTGTGCTGCTGTCCACTTTCTAAATTGGGAACTACTTTAATGTCTCCATAAGTCTGTCCCCTTCTTCTTATCATCTTGTCACAGTTAATATTGGGGTTCAGGGGAATTTGAAATCTTGGGGGCTTATTTGCAATCAGGTCTGTCCCTTAAGGGGCCTGGGGACTCATGGGAAATGTAGTTACATTTCTTTAATTGAGTACCACCATAATTGCTTCTCCATAAGCCTGTCCCATTCTTATTTCTTGAAGTCTTCCTAGTCTTGACAAAAGCAGCACCATGTTTCATGGGAATTAAAGTCTCGGCAACTTACCTGTAATCAGATTTGTTTCTTCTGGGATCTGGAGTCTCATGAGAAATATAGTTATGAGTTGAATGGGTTTGTGCTCCTCACTCAGCACACTAGGAAGTGTAAGCTTGCCTTCATCTGACCTTCAAACCAAAGGAGGGGGAAAAAAAAGGAAAATGGTGCTTTGTGCAGATCAAATACAGAAGAGTATAATCTAAGAATAAAAACAATTTAAAAAGAAACAGAAATGTAACTTTCCTTTCTGATAGCCTGTGGCTCAATGTGGTTTTCAACCCATATCAATTGTGTTATTTGGAACAATCATCACCTATAATTAGCTTCAGAACTGTAAGTATGGGGTTCATTTATGTGAAGGGCAACAACAAAAAAATGAGCAAGGTGTGTAGGAGGAGGGGAGCTGAGGGAGCTCAAATGGGATGGCCTCAAATTTCTGAGTAAAATAGGAAATGAGATCATCCGCTGTGAGTGTGGGTGGGGTTGGGGGCTTTAGGAAAGAGGAAGACTAGAACAGGCCCATCTCAAGGACTGAGAGAAACAGAAGCAAAGGGCAAAAGCCATGATTTGAAGGGGCAAGGGACTTGGACGCCATACTCTGCTATTACGGTGAATTATTTGGATGGTATGAGTCTGATGGGAGGATTGGTGGCTTGTCTAGCAGCCTCAAGTGTTTTTCTCTTCCAGCCCACCCAGGATCTCTGAACAATTAACGAGGAACTAACTGAAATTTCAGAGTATTTAATGTCTTGCAGCCCTAAATTAAATTTCCTTCTGAAAGTAGTCCAAACTACAGAGTGGCACTGAGGGTGGAGGACTTTAGGGCCCCATGGAAAAGTGGCATCTATAAGAGAAGGAGAAAAAACGGTATTAATTCCATATGAATTTCTGGGAGTACTTTGTTTTTCTCTATTGCTTATGGGAGTCCCTGGGAGTCCTCTGACTTGTACCCAGGAAGTGCGTTGTTACCTTGAATATTTCTAGGAATCCTTTTCCTACATAAATGGAATTCTAAATAAAATGAGCTGGTATTTCTAAAGCACTTTGCAAATCCTAAAGCACTACATAAATGCTAACTCTGATCACAACTGTTGGTAACGAGATATCAGCCATGACCAAAGATTTCTCAGAGTAAACTCTGAATGGGAGTAAAATGAACCAGAGAAAGAGCAATATTAGAAACATCGTTCCAGGCCTTGGTGAGTTCAGAGTGAGAGAGCCCTGGGTAACGTTTTGCTTTTATGGATTCCATACCTTCTATATCCCAAATGACTGTAACATGAAGTATTTTGTATAGAAAAGTTTAAAGCACATTAAGGGTAAGAAGAGAGAGCTTAGATTTTGAAAATGTTCTCTCCATGGAGGTGGCCAGTCACTGGATGAACTTCAGAACTAGACAGGAAATTCTTTCTATTCAGAGATCCTATTTTTGTGGGTCTGAATCCTTGCTGTGGGTCCGGCCGGCTCATCCTGATTCATCACAGACTAGCGTTTTGTAAGTGAGAGACAGTATTCAAGGCCATAAGTTGAGGTGGATAACAGGGTGTTGGTCTTGGAGTCAGGAAGTCCTAGGATTGATTGCATTCTGGTTATGGCACTAACTAGCTATGAGACCATGGACAAGTCATTCATCATTCTGAGTCTCGGTAAATAAGGGCATCATAATATCAGTAGCAGTTATTTCTTTGGGTTGTGAGTCTCAGATGAAATAATGTATGTAAAAGCAAAATGCCAGATATCAAATTAGAGCTGAGTTCCTAAAGGTCATTTAGTCCAACCCCCTCATTTTATGAACGAGGAAATAGAAGCCCAAAGTTAAGTGATGTGGTTTTCCAAAGTTCCATTATTTGTTTGCTTGTTGTCTTCACGTTTAGATTGTGAGTTCTTTGAGGACAGGATCTGTCTTTTGCCCCTTTTCATATCATATGAGCAATTAGCACAATGCTAGGCACATAGAAGGTCCTTAATAAATATTCATTGACTGGCTGACTAGAGACCCTTTCAATAAAACAGTCAGTAAAGGGATGTATATGCCAAGAGCTAATTCTTTTGATCCTTTGTGAACAACCCACTGTAGCTTTTGCCCCTTGGTCCTTCTATTCACTTAAAAAAAAACCCAAAAACCCTTACCTTCTGTCTTAGAATCAATACTGTGTATTGGTTCTAAGGCAGAAGAGTGATAAGGGCTAGGCAATGTAGGTTAAATGACTTGCCCAGGGTCACACAGCTAGGGTGTGTCTGAGGCCACATTTGAACCCAGGACCTCCTGTCTCTAGGCCCGACTCTCAATCTGCTGAGCCACTCTTCTATTCACTTTTGTTGATTATGAAGCAAGAGAGACACACACTGGATATAAAGAGAGTGGATTCAATAAATTGTGTAAAGCCTGGCAATCATCTAGAAAAATATGCAGATTTCATAGATCCTAGGAATCTCTAGACCAGTGGTTCCCAAACTTTTTTGGCCTACTTCCCCCTTTCCAGAAAAAAATATTACTTAGCCCCCTGGAAATTAATTTTTTTAAATTTTAATAGCAATTAATAGGAAAGATAAATGCACCTGTGGCCATCACCACTCCCCTGGATCACTGCAGCACCCACCAGGGGGCGGTGGCACCCACTTTGGGAATCTGTTCTAGAAGAATGAGAGTATCTTGAAAACTCAGTTATGAAGTTAAAGCTATTGCTCATTAGTTCTCCCAGACAAATACTCCCCATGACTACCTCCCCAATCACCTAAATTCTTCACACATTTTTGAATCCATGGCATTTGGTATCAAATTGATTAGTATCAAATGGATTAGTATCAAATTTGCTCCCAAATTAATAGCTCAGGGAATTCTGAGATCTATCAGTTCTCTAGAACACATCAAGAAGTAAAAAAGAGACAAATAACCCAAAATAGACTTGACAAGGTATGCATGCTAAAGTCTGCGCAAGTTCTTCAATGGAAGAGAATATTGGCTTCTCACTCAGAGTTTATCGACTCTGAATTTATGCATGGAGCTAACAAATGTGTTGGCAACATATTAGAAGCAAACTTGAAGCAGGTAGTAGGAGACTCCTAGAGGCAGATATAATGATAGGATAAAGAAATGTCAGCTAATAGAGGGAAGAGACAGAACAGAGCAGGGACTAGGTTTTGCCTTTTTATGCCCAGTACTTAGGGCAGTGCCTGGAACATGATAGGTGCTTAATAAATGAGCATTGACTTGTTGACTGATGATTTAAAAAGTAGACACAGGAACAAAAAAGTCACATCTGTCTGGAATCATTTAGTATAGTGAAGTCCAAAAGGCTTCTCTGCCCAACTTCCATCATTCATTAACATATTCATACATTAGACCAAACCATCACTCAGAATTTTATGATCTCAAATATTCTGTAGCATATGGATTGGCTCTTTAGAAGGGGAAATGAGGAGGAGGGATACAGAGGAAAATTTAGATGGTATACAAACTATCAATAAAAACTTTTTAAAAAAATTTTTTTTATCACTTCCAACATTTAGAACTTTGAAATTCCACTCTCTGATCACAAACTCCTAGCCTTCCACCTTCTACACTGTTTTACTTGCATATGGCATCATGGTATGAGAGCATTTGATTGGAAATCAGAAGATTTGGTTTATTATCTCAGCTTAGTCATTAATTTAACTCAATTCAGCCATGAGAGAACTGAAAGTCTAAAAAAGCTTTGGCCTTTGGCTGGCCATAAATGTAGGGTATGGCTGGCTCAATGTGGCTCACAGGGAGGCAAGAATAGACATCTCAAGCATTTGCTTGGAAATTCTCCAAAATCTGTAGTGTAGTGAGCTGAGAATAAAGACACAATCAAAATTCTACATGATTACACTCTCAGAGTCTTTCTTCCTTTGTGTAGATAGATGGGGAAGGGCAGAGAGATCTGGGGATCCCTAATCAATTGAGCTCTTCTAATTCACTATTTGAAATTACTGGCTATAAAGGGCAGGTAATAAACAATGAAATACAAGGACATTCCCCTTCAAATCTCCTATTTGTAGGATTAAGTGTGGGTTCCTTTCAGATCTTGAATGATTAATTTGCATAGGAAAGGGTCAGGAAACCTGGTTGAAGATCATCACAGGCAATGGAGCTGCCCAATTCTCTTTCCTCTCCCCATCTGGTAATCAAGCTGTAAAAAGAGTTAACTATCTTCTAGAACAGGGGTCAGCAATCTTTTTGGCCATGAGAGCCATAAACACCACATTTTTTAAAATGTAATTTTGTGAGAGCTGTACAGTGCTCACAGTGCGCGCTCTTGTAACGGCGCCTGAAAAAAAATTGACTTTATGGCTCCTGCAGAAAGAGCCATATCTGGCCCTCAAAAGAGCCAGATATGGCTCGAGAGCCATACGTTGCTGACCCCTGTTCTAGAGAATGAGGGGTGAAGGAGATTTCTCTGTGCTTCCCATATCCTATAGGTAATCTTATAGAGGCATCCAATAGTATCTCTCTCTCTCTCTCTCTCTCTCTCTCTCTCTCTCTCTCTCTCTCTCTCTCTCTTAAACCCTTACCTTCCATCTTAGAATCAAGCTGTCCCTCCTCTATCTTTTTTTACCTTTCCCCTTCTGTTTTAGAATAATACTGAGTATTGTTCCAAAGCAGCAAGGCAGCAGGGGATAGGTAATTAGGGTTAAGTGATTTGCCCAGGATCATAGAAGTAGGAAGTGTCTGGTGTTAGATTTGAACCCAGGACCTCTTGACTATGCCTGATGCTCTATCCACTGAGCCACCTACCTGTTCCCTTCATAGAGTTCCAGTAGAAGCATGTGGCAGAATCAAGTAGTAGTTGACTATCAAGAGGATAAAAAGATTGTTGCCCAGGGCCAAGACTTTTCTACTCAGGAGGAAGCAAGAGACGAGACCCCAAAGAAGCAAAACGTAAGACTACCTCTGGTCTCTGGATGTAAGTTCTGGATCATTCTGACAGTCTATAGCAATTTGCTAGGCCATAATATCAACTAGAGCAGTGATTCCCAAAGTAGGCACCACTGCCCCTGGTGGGTGCTGCAGCGATCCAGGAGGGTGGTGATGACAACAGGTGCATTTGGGGGCGGTGAATAACTGTAAGGAGGCAGTGATAGTATGTGATAGGGGGCGCTAAATAATATTTTTTTCTGGAAAGGGGGCGGTAGGCCAAAAAAGTTTGGGAACCACTGAACTAGACTAAAGCAGAGGTAGAAACTGCAACCAAGAAGTGAAGCAGCATGTTTGCTAGTCCATGGCTGAGAGCTCTTCAAGCTGTGTAAACCTCTGAGGCTTTAAGTCCCAAAAAGCATATTAGAACCCACTCCCCTCCCAAGGAAGAGGCAGTACTATAGCCATGAATCCAAGCTGAAGCTAAGAGCTAGAAGCAGAAAGTAGACTCATAACCCTATATCAAGTGGAGCCATTCTAGCAATAGCCAGCAGAGCTAGCATGCCCAGAAGAGTGGTGTCCACCAGACACAATGTGTCTGACAGGCAAAATATATTTTTTTAAACCCTTACCTTCCGTCTTGGAGTCAATACTGTGTATTGGCTCCAAGGCAGAAGAGTGGTAAGGGTAGGCAATGGGGGTCAAGTGACTTGCCCAGGGTCACACAGCTGAGAAGTGGCCGAGGCCAGATTTTGAACCTAGGACCTCCCGTCTCTAGGCCTGACTCTTATTCCACTGAGCTACCCAGCTGCCCCCAGGCAAAATACATTTTGAAGCTCTCCTTAATCTGACTTCCAAAGACTGTCTTATTCCTGACTACACTATAAGCTCCTTAAAGGCAGGAATCTTATCTTTTTCCCAGTACCTAGCATTTCACAGAGTAAGTATTTAATATATCATAGGGTCATAGATTTTAAGCTAGATGAGACCACTTAAATCATCTAATCCAGTGATGGGCAAATTATGGCCCAGATGTGGGCCCCCTGAAATGTTCTATCTGGCCCTGTGACATTATTCCTAATTTGACGAATACAATGAGTAGGATACAATACAATGAAACTTTGAAAGAGTTGCCTTAGAAACAGATTGACAGATGAGCATTTCCTTTCCTTTGGCCCCCTCTTTAAAAAGTTTGCCCATCACTGATCTAATACAATCCCTTCATTTTACAAATGAGGATACCGAGGCCCATTGAAAAGAACTGACTTGACCAAGGCCACTCTGGTAGTAAATGGCAGAGTCAGGATTTATAGGATTGTGAATTTAGACCCAATTCTCTTGCCTTCCTGAATATCATATTCTGAGCCTTGCAGTCCTGTTGTGTGGAGGCTTCCAGATCCTATGTAATCCTGTCTGGGGCTTCTTGATATTTGAATTGTCTCTTTCTGGATGCTTGCAATATTTTCTCCTTGACCTGGAAGCTCTTGAATTTGGCTATTACATCCCTAGGGGTTGTCTTTTGTGGATTTAATGTAGGGGGTGATCTAAGGATTCTTTCAATGTCTATTTTGCCCTCTTGTTCAAGAATATCAGGGCAACTAGACAATATAAAATACTTAGGAATCTATCTACCAAATCAAACACAGGAATTATATGAATACAACTACAAAGCACTTTCCAAACAATTAAAACTAGATCTAAACAATTGGGAAAACATTGATTGCTCATGGGTAGGATGAGCTAACATAATAAAAATGACCATTCTACCCAAATTAATTTACCTATTTAGTGACATACCTAACAAACTACCAAAAAACTTTTTTACTGAATTAGAAAAAAACTATAACAAAGTTCATTTGGAAGAACAAAAGATCAAGAATATCAAGGGAAATAATGAAAAAAAAACATGAAGGAAGGTGACCTAGCAGTACCAGATATTAAACTATACTATAAAGCAGCGGTCATCAAAACAATATGATACTGGCTAAGGGACAGAAGGGAGAATCAGTGGAATGGTCTTGGGGTAAGTGATGTCGGCAAGACTGTCTATGATAAACCCAAAGAGCCCAACTTTTGGGACATAAATCCACTATTTGACAAAAAACTGTTGGGAAAATTGGAAAACAATATGGGAGAGATTAGGTTTAGATCAACATCTCACAGTCTACACCAAGATAAATTCAGAATGGGTGAATGACTTGAATATAAAGAAGGAAACTATAAGAAAATTAGGTGAACATAGAATAGTATACCTGTCAGATCTATGGGAAAGAAAATTTTAAAACCAAGCAAGAGTTAGAAAAAATTACAAAATGTAAAATAAATAATTTTGATTATATCAAATTAAAAAGCTTTTGTACAAACAAAAACAATGCAATCAAAATCAGAAGGGAAACAACAAACTGGGAAAAAATCTTTATAACAAAAAATTCTGACGGAGGTCTAATTACTCAAATATACAAGGAACTAAATCAATTGTATAAAAAATCAAACCATTCCCCAATTGATAAATGATCAAGGGATATGAATAGGCAATTTTCAGATAAAGAAATCAAAACTATCAATAAGCACATGAGAAAGTGTTCTAAATAATAATTAGAGAAATGCAAATCAAAACAACTCTGAGGTATCACCTCACACCTAGCAGATTGGCTAAAATGAAATAAGGGGAGAGTAATGAATGTTGGAGGGGATGTGGCAAAATTGGGATATTAATGCATTTGCTGGTGGAGTTGTGAACTGATCCAGCCATTCTGGATGGCAATTTGGAACTATGCCCAAAGAGCAAGAAAAGACTGCCTGCCCTTCAATCCAGCCATAGCATTGCTGGGTTTGTACCCCAAAGAGATCATAGATAAACAGACTTGTACAAAAATATTTATAGCTGCGTTTTTTGTGGTGGTAAAAAATTGGAAAACAAAGGGATACCCTTCAACTGGGGAATGGTTGAACAAATTGTGGTATATGCTGGTGATGGAGTATTGTTGTGCTCAAAGGAATAATAAACTAGAGGAATTCCATGTGGACTGGAAAGACCTCCAGGAATTGATACAGAGTGAAAGGAGCAGAACCAGGAGAACATTGTACACAGAGGCTGATACACTGTGGTAAAATTGAATGTAATGGACTTCTGTACTAGCAGCAATGCAATGACCCAGGGCAATTCTGAGGGATTTATGGAAAAGAATGCTACCCATATTCAGAGGAAGAACTGCAGGAGTGGAAACACAGAAGAAAAACAACCGCTTGAACACATGGGTTGATGCAGACATGGTTGGGGATGTGACACTAAACAACCACACAAATGCAACTATCAATAATATGTAAATAAATCTTGATTGATCACACGTGTTAAAACCAGTGGAAATGCGTGTTAGATATGGGGGGGGTGTCAAAGGGGGTGAAGGGGAAAGTAAAAATAAGAATCATGTAACCATGGAAAATTTTTCTAAAAGAATAAAATATTAAAAAAAAAAAGAATATCAGGGCAGTTTTCTTGGATAGTTTCTTGTAATATGATGTCAAGGCTTTTATTTTTTCCAGGCTTTCAGATAGACCAGTAATTCTCAAATTCTCTCTTCTAGATCTGTTTTCCATGAGATATTTCATGTTTCCTTCTATGTTTTCATTCTTTTAATTTTGTTTTATTAATTCTTGCTGTCTTGTGAGATCATTTAGCTTATACTTGCCCAATTCTAGTCTTTAAATGCTGATTTTCAGCTATGATCTTTCTTTTTGGTTTGTTCTATCCTGCTTTTTATGGTTTCCACCAGGTCAATTCTGGTCTCCAATTTGCTTATTACTTCATTTGATTTTTGTGCCTCTTTTTCCATGTGGGCAATTTTGTCTTTTAAGCTATTATTTTCTTTTTGTGTTACTTTCATTTCTTTTCCCCACTTTTCTTCCCATTTTCCTCCTATCTTTCTTTTTTTAAAAAAAAACATTTATTAATATTCATTTTTAACATGGTTACATGATTCATGCTCCTACTTTCCCCTTCACCCCCTGCACTCCCCCCACCCATGGCCGATGCACATTTCCACTGGTTTTAACATGTGTCATTGATCAAGACCTATTTCCAAATTGTTGTTAGTTGCATTGGTGTGGTAGTTTCAAGTCTACATCCCCAATCATGTCCACCTCAACCCATGCATTCAAGCCATTGTTTTTCTTATATGTTTCCTCTTCTCCTATCTTTCTTACTTGGTTCTTGAACTCCTTTTTGAGTTCATCAAGATCTTACGACCATTTTTTTAAAAAGTTATTTTACTCTTTTTCTCCATAAAAATTATCCAGGGTCAAAAGTGGTTTTTGTTTGTTTGTTTGTTGTTGTTACTGCTTATTCCTTTTGCTACTAGTGGAATCGGGTTCCTGCATGTTGGTGGACATTGCTTTTTTAGCTTTTGTCTCTCAGGGGTTTTCCTTAATAGTATCTCCCCTTCCCAGCCAGAAGCCTGAGTGAAGAGGGAAGGCAATTCTTTGTGTAGCATGCTTTAAAATATTTTCCCCTGAGGTTATTTTTCCAGTCCCTGCTGCCTCTGCTATGTCCAGTCATGTTTCTGTCCAATTTCCATACTCTGTTGCCAGGCTCCACACTCTTCAGCCTCGGGTTCCAAATCTCACTGTTGAGGTCTGTGGTGCCCTCAGCCAGCCCCTGAGAATTTAGAGATTTTCCTGGGCCTTGCTCTGCATGGTAAGTGGTGTGAGGGAGGGGTGATCAGCTTGCACTTTGATAAGTGTAATTTCTCCCTCTTATAGTGTGTAAATCCCCAAACACTGCCTACCTTTATGGCTGCATCCAGTGGAAGAGCCCCTTTACTCATCTGATTCTGATTTGTGTCCTTTTGAGACCCTTTGTAATGATTAGTTAGAAGGAGATTCAGAAAGCTCCTGCAACTCCACTGCCATCTTAGCTCTAAGGATTGTAGATTTAGAATAGAAAGAAACCCCAGAGGACTAGCCTCCCTCATTTTACACATGTCCAATGAGAAGAAGTGACCAAGATCCCATAGCTAGTTAATGACAGAGCTAGGCTTCAAAATCAAGTCTTTTGATAAGTCCAATGTCTTTCCATTGCACCATTGCTTCCTATTCTTTTCTGGTGCTATTGTTAGTGGGATAAAAATCAACCTATAACCCAAAATAATCTTTAACAATGTCTCTATTCAGTCCTGCACAATAACTAATGCTCAAAGAAATGATGCTGAGTCATCAAGGAGAGGTTAAAATAAGTTCAGTATCTTCTGTTAATAATAAGATAAGAAAATGAATCGTACATGGTAGAAAGAGTATTATCCTGGGTGATTAAAGTTTAAAGGCTTCGGTACTTAAAGGGTTAAACTTCTGTCATGGAAACTTCACTTGGGCGGGATTCCTTAGTCTTTCGAAATGTCAAGCAATTGAAGCACAACTGTATCTAGATTGTTTTCTTTCTCGGGAAAGAATATGAATTTTTCAAGTATATTTTTATATAGATTCAAAATAAAAAAAGAGAAATTGGAGAAGGAGAAAGACAGACAGACACACCTGATGCTATCAAGGAATACTTTGCAACTGGATCTTCTCAGGATTTCCTGGGAAATTGTCACCAGAAACTTGTCCTTCTAATATGTTAACAGGTAGGATAGGGACAGGTTGGGAAAGAAAGGAATATATGAGTTGGCATAGAGGGTGAATAAACTGAGACCTGTGGAGGTTAAGTGGATTGAGAGTCAGGCCTAGAGACGGGAGGTCCTGGGTTCAAATCCAGCCTCAGACACTTCCCAGCTGTATGACCCTGGGCAAGTCACTTGACCCCCACTGCCCACCTTTACCACTGTGGAGGTTAAATGAGCTGTCCAAGGTCACACAAGTTAGTAAGTGGTAGAGCCAGTACTTGAACAAAGATCTTTGGACTCAAAATTCAGAGCTCTTTCTACCAGATCATGTTGTCTTTGTCTCTTGATAGGTGTATAGAGCCCTGAGTCTGATGTCAGGAAGACCTGAATTTAGATCCAGCCTTACACAATAGCTATGTGATCCTGGACAAGTCATCCTATATGCTTTTCTTAACTATAAAATGGGGATAATAATAGCACATACTAGGGTTATTGTGAGGTTCAAATATGATAATATTGGTAAAGTGTTTAGCACAGTGCCTGGGACAAAGTAAGTAATTAGTAAATGTTTCCTTCCTCTCCTTCTTCCTTTCCTCTCTTCCTTCCTTCCTTCCTCCCTTCTTTCCTTCCTTTCTAAGTCTAGCATCTTCAGCTACAGCAAAACAGGAAGGAATCAGTTAGGTTAGAGCTCAGACAAAATTTAAGCATAGGCAGAATGCATGGCCACCTATATGAAGAAAATTGATGGGCATGAGGAAAGCATCCATTCAAATCATTTCCTTAAGTGACCTAATAAGTGCCTGAAATTTCACCAGAAAGTAATTTATTTCTTTTAATTAGGATTAAGCTTTGCATTCTTCCTTCAATATTTTAATGATATCTCTCCCCACTCCCACCCCAAAATTATTCATTCACTTCATATTAATTCCTTGGGTAGAAAGTCATCCAAACACCTTTGGAGGTCATCAAGTCCAAGTCAGATTGTGATGTAGAAAAAAGCAATAGATTTGGATCAGAGGACTCCAGTCCAACTTCAGCTACTAATAAGCCATGTGACCTTGGGCAAAACACCTCATCTCTTTGAACCTGTTTCCTTTATCTGTCAAATCAGGAGGCTGAACTAGATGTCTCTAAGATTCTACCTAGTTCCAAAACTTACAGTAGTCTCTTACCCCTGATCCTTACCTTAAGCATGATCTCCACTACAACATTCCCCAAAAGTGGTAATACAGCCTCTGCTTGTATTCGAAGATCATAAAGCAATAAATCTAAGGATCATATGGCCTCCAGTACCGAAGAGCTCATGAGTCAGCCCATTTCATTTCTAGATAGCTTTGTGTGTTAAAATGTACCAAGATGTATGGGTATGGATATGGGTATATATGTACATATATATGTATGGATATGGGTAGATAGCAGTTGCTTTGAAAAAGAAAAGTGAACTTTTAGCTGGATATGTTTCAACAGTGAAAGAGCTGCCAAGAAAGCTAACACAACATTAGGTTGCATTAAGAAAGACATCATTCAGGAAAAAGGAAGTGATAGTCCTGCTATACTCTGCCATGACCAAGCTGCAACTGAGTATTTTGTCCAATTCTGGGTGCCATAGTTAAGGAAGAATGTTGATGAGCTGGAGAGAGAGTGTTCAGAGGACAGCAACCTGATGGTGAAGAGCCTCCTTGTTCATGGCATACAAGGATCATTTGAAGGAATTCATATCATTGAATCTGGAAAAGGAAAAGACTCTGGGCAAACATGATAGTTCATTTGAAGACCTAGAGAAGAGGAATTCCACTTATTCTACTTGTACCCAGGTCACAGAACTTGGAACAGTAGGTAGAAGTAGCAGAATGGAAATTAAGGCTTGATGTAATGGAAAATTTTCTAACTATTTTTTTTGTTCATTCTTTTCAGTTGTATCTGACCCTTTGTGGTCCTATTTGGGGTTTTCTTAGCAAAGATAATGGAATGTTTTCCATTTCCTTCTTCCAGCTCATTTTACAGATGAGGAAATTGAAGCAAACAGGGTTTAGTGATTTGTCCAGTGTCATACAGCCGGTATGAACTCAGGATTAAGATCCCTGATTGCAAGCCCAAACCCAGTGATGGCAAACCTATGACCCGCATGTCAGCACTAACACGTGTAGCCATTTTCGATGACTTGGAGTTGCATGCCGAGGATGAAACATTTGTTGTAGTGTAGTGTAGATACTCTGTGCACTATAGATGACAATTCTACCTATACTAGTTTACTTATTTTTGTTTATTAAATATATTTATATATAACAATTATACATTTTTGTTATTTAAACTATAAATATTGCAAATTTATGGTTTTTTTTTCTCAAAGTGACACACCACCTGAATTGTGCTCGGTTTTTTAGTGAATTTTGACACACCAAGCTCAAAAGGTTGCTCATCACTGCCCAAAACTTATCTACTGTACTACCTAGCTACTCCTTTTCCTCACAATTCAATCTATCCAAAAGGGGAATGGTGTATCTTGGGAGGTGGTGAGTTCTCTTTACTCAACATCAGCAGAGCCTGGATGACTGCTTGTTGGGTATGTTGTAAAGGGGGCAATTCTTCAGCTAGTGTACTAGATCAGTGATGGGCAAACTATAGCCAGCAGGCCAGATGCAGCCTCCTGAAATGTTCTATCCAGCAGTGTGACATTATTCCTAATCTGCCGAATACAATGAGTAGGATACAATGAAACTTGGAAAGAGTTGCCTTAGAAACAGACTGACAGATGAGCATTCCCTTTCCTTTGGCCCCCTCTTTAAAAAGTTTGCCCATCATTGTACTAGATAGTTTCTGAGATTTTATTTATTCTGTGACTTGCTGTTAACTCCTACCAGCTCTTCATTTTGTATTGCTCTTCTTTCAGCATTTCTCCCTCCTTGGCTACATAAACTCCCAAACTTTCCATGTACCTACTGCTCTCGTGAGAGGTCCCTCATGCCATTGAAGGAAGAGATTTGAAGATGTTTAGCTTAGAGAAGACTTAAGAAGACATGATATCTGCCTTCACAAATTTTAATTGCTATCATGTAGAAGGAATAGATTTGCTTTGTGTGGCCTCAGAAGAAAGGTATATTGACAAATATTCAACTACTAGCTCAATCAGTGGGAAAAAGATGTAGGACTACTTTTTACACTATTTTTAGTTTAATCTGCATTATTAACATTTTATTTAATACTTTCTTAAGTCTAGGAAATCAACAAAACAATAAATCAAACCCTTATATGTAGCCAGTTTCTGAGATGTAAATGCCCACACTGAAAATTTAATAGTTGGCACAGCCAGTTTGAGCTGGTTCCAGCACATTAGGGATAAAATTAGGACCAATAGATGGAAGTTTTAGAAGGGTAGATATAAAGGTTCTAAAAGGAAAGAAAATAAATGCTTGTTAACTGAAAAAAATATGATTAAAACAAGAAATCTCTTCTTTTAAAACCTAAGATGTCTGTGAGACTATTTTCAGGTTTTCCATCAATCTCTACCACAAACCCTAGGAAAGAGAGTGATCTTCTCTCAAGATTACCATCATTTCCATGGCAACAATCAGTTCTTCCTTTTCTGATGAGGCTCAGATACAGGTTATTCTACCTGTTGATGGTGGATCCAGTTGCAGCAGAGACTCTGGCCATTTGCACAGAGAAATGTGCCCAATAGGTAGCACATTCAGTGTATCCAGCAGAACTTCTTGCCTAGACAAGATGTCTCTCTTAGCAAGGAGCAGGAGCTCTGCAATATTAGAACTATACAAAGTCCCTTGAATAAATGTGTGGGTTTTTAAAAAAATTAACATTTTCCCTACTAGAAAACCTCTCTTCTTGTGAATTCTACTTGTGCTCACTCTCTCCATTGATACTGGATACATTTTGAAGAAAATGTTCTGGGTTTATAGGGGACACATTATATTTCTTGTTATGCCAATTCAGTAAATCCTTTTACTTTGACTAACTGGGACTTCTGGTTGATTTGTAAAAGGTAAACATACTGATGGGGGCCCATCAGCTACAGTTTTAGGAGTGTGGTCTCACAGATTATCAGGAAACTGTGGTGATAGTTCTTCAGGGGGACACAACTCCAGGGAGTAGAGGGGGTATGTTTCCATATCTGTATCCTCCCACTTTTCTAAGATTATAAGAATGTTTTCCAGGACCACTACTGGTTTTATTTTTCATCTGAGTTCAGTTGTTTTCTTTTGCATTACTGTAGACATCCTGCATTTGTGGTGGTGGTGTGTGTGTGTGTGTGTGTGTGTGTGTGTGTGTGTGTGTGTGTGCTCTTATAATCTCTTCCAAAAAATGAATTTCTGGCAAGAACTACATGAAGGCCTAGAATAAAACAGATTTTTTTGGAAAAGCCATATTTTAAAATACTTTTTAGGTTTACTCCCCAAATGAGGTATGGAAAGGAAAAAATATCCCCCTCCCCCTGATTTTTCCGTGTTTTTTTCTTTGGTCTTACCATCTCTAAATATGCCAAACATTTTGTGGGCAAACCGAGTCATGTGTTAAATTCTAAATTAGTAAGAGACTAAAAATAATTTCTAAAAAATATTGGATATATTTTCTTTCCTCTCCGCAATGTCCATCACTCCTAAAAAGAAATATTCTACCTTACCTCCGTATGAGGTTGGACCCATTGAGGGGCATTTGAGGACATTTACATTCTTCAGAGATTCTTGTGAGGCATACTTTACCTCCAATTATATCCATTTTTATATACCCTATAACGATTTCTGGGGGTTCATTAGTACAAAATTCCTGTCTATGCCCCAGAATCTTTTGATTTAATTTTTTAGAAATGTTCACTATCTAGCCAGGGCAGTAGGAGATAATAGGGGAATGGGTTGCTCGCTGGTCACACTCCCGGCCTGGACATACCAGGCAGGGTTCAAAAGCAGAAGCAGCAGAGTCTGGCATTTCCTAGATTTTCCTCATGCACATAGAGTTTAGAGAGGGAAGGAACACCAGAGCTCATCAGTCTGGTCCCTTCACTCTACAGAGGGGCTGGGTGCTATGCAAGACAAGTATATTGAGTGCTATCCCCTCACCCCTGCTCCCCATCCCCCCTCAGATTACTTCCTTTCTAAAATGAATGCCCTGACCCACACTTCCAGATGGGTATCCAAGCAAAAGCTGTACACAGTACCAGGCAGGAAGCCAGCAGCCCTGGAACGAAAGCCTAAGTAATGAGGGAATTGGATTGGCTACAGGCCTCTGGGCAGGGCCAGGCATTGGCAAACCATAGAGCTGGCAAAATTTGCCTCTGGATCCCTCCTATCTCTCCTTTCAGTACCTGTCTCCCTGCTCCTGTTGCCCTCCAATAATTTATGTAGATGGTGTTGTGCAGGAGATACGTACCTGGGCTCTAGTCAACCCAGCCAAGGTACTATCAGGGCATCAGCTGTTTAATGTGCCAAAAGAGGGAAATAATCCTCTGCCCTGCCTGCCTGCAGACAGGGAGGCTGAACAGGATGATCACTAGAGATCCCTTCCCATGCTAGCATCCATGATTCTATCTCCTGCTCCTGTAACATCTCAGTCTAAAATATCTGATAATCAAAAGTCTACTGAAGGTGATAATTGATTAAAGGATTAAAATATCACCTGGCCCAGAGGCACTTATATTTTAATATGGAACTCTTCTTATTTTTAAAAATTATTCTGCAAGCTTTTAGCACTCAAAGGAATGAGTATCTAATGGAGGAATTTAAATGAGTGTGTGTGTGTGTGTGTGTGTGTGTGTGTGTGTGTGTGTGTGTGTGTATCTGGCAAATTTCCAGATCAGCTTAATGAGGTTAGGGGGAGATAATCTTCCTTTGGAGGATATGGACTTATTCAATGTCATTTCCTAGAGAGGATTAAGGATATGTTCTGGGCACTAAAGACTTGTTGACATACTCACACTTCATCATGGTTGAATGATTAAATTTCAGTAACTGGGGATTAATTGATTGGTTCTGGCTATAATAAATTTGAGTCATCATTTGTTGGAAAGCAACTGGAAGTATAAGAAGAAAGTGACAATAGCGTCCATACTTTCTGACCCAGAGATTCCACTGTTAGGCATTTACCCCTAGGGAGATCAATGTCAAAAAGAAAGGCTCCATGTCCACTTAAATATTTAGAGAAAGCATTTACTAAGCTCTTACTATTTGTCAAGAAATGGTCCAAGTACTAGGGAGGGGATACAAATATAAGCCAGCAAACACTACCTTCTCTCAGGGGGTTTACATTCTACCGGGGAAGAGAACACCTGAAATAGTCTGGAAAAGGGGGTGGCAGTGAGGAAGATAAGAAAACATTTGTATTCTATGGTCTTGGGGTTGGCGATGTCACACAAGTGATATATAGCCTGGATCTGGACAAGATAAGGCCAAAGTAAATCTCTCAAAGCCCAGGAGGATTCCAGGAGTAGAGTCCAATTTTCTTTATTGTTGTTGTCCAGTTTTTTCAGTTGTGTCTGACTCTCTGTGACCCCCTTTGGAGTTTTATTGGCAAAGATATTGGAGTGGTTTTCCATTTCTTTCTCCAGCTTATTCTACACAGGAGGGAACTGAGGCACAAAGGGTTAAGTGGCTTGGCCATGGTCCCACAGCTAGGGACTGTCTGAGGTCGTATTTGAACTCAGGGAGAGAAGTCTTCCTGACTCTGGACCCAGCACTCTATCTAATGCACCATTTATCTACACTATCGCCACCCAGCTGCCCCAATTTTCTGGTGGGAAGGAAATGTCAGGAAATTCTGCAGAAGCAGTATTTTTTACAGGGGAAAAAATGGAAAACAAAGTAGATGCCCTTCAGGGGTTAAACAGCTTAAAGAGCAATTAAACAAAATATGATGCATGAATATGACAGAATATTACTGTGCTCTAAGAAATGAGGAATGTGATGATTACAGAGAAGTAGGGCGAAAGTTACATGATCTGATGTGAAAATAAATAAGTAGAGGAAGGAAAACAATATGCAAAATGACTACAACAATGTAAGTGGAAAGAACAAAATAACCCAAACTGAATGCTGTGAAATTATAATGACCAATTATAGTGACCCCAAAGAAAAGTTCAAAAGAGGCATGGCTTCGTGGTAAAGATTGTTATTGAAAGGGACTCTGTATGTGTGTGTGTGTGTGTGTGTGTGCAGCTGAGTGGCTCCGTGGATTAAGAGCCGGGCCCAGAGAGGGGAGGTTTTGGGTTAAAATCTGGCCTCAGACACTTCCTAGCTGCGTGACACTGGGCAAGTCACTTAACCCCCATTTCCTAGCCCTTACCATTCTTCTGCCTTAGAACCAATACCCAGTATTGATTCTAAGATGGAAGGTAAGGGCTTTTAAAAAAAAAAGAAAGAAAAGAAAGGGAGTGTGGGGGTGGCCAGACGACTCAGAGGATTGAGAGCCAGGCTTGGATATGGAAGCTCTTGGGTTCAAATGTGACCTCAGGCACTTCCTAACTGTGTGACCCTGGGTAAGTCACTTAATTCCCATTACATACCCTTTTCCACTCTTCTGCCTTGAAATCAATACACAGGATTGATTCTAAGATGGAAAGTAAGGGCTTAAAAAACAAAAACAGATCTGATGCTGGGGACAACTAGGTAGTTCAGTGGATTGAGAGCCAGGTCTAGAGATGGGATCCTGGACATGGGTTCAAATCTGACCTCAGACATTTCCCAGCTCTGTGATCCCATTGCCTAGCCCTTATTGCTCTTCTCCCTTGGAGCTAATATATAGTATTGATCTTAAAACAGAAGATAAAGGTGTCACCAAAAAAAGAAGAGAAAAATAAAGGGACTGTGAAATAAAAAACATTCATAACCACTGAATTAGATGATTTCCAAGGTCCTTCCCTGCTCTGAATTCTATACTAGGCCCTTTCCCCCTTAAAGTCCAGCACTCCACATTCTGTGTTAATATATTGATTGTTAATATATTGAAGACAGTCCCCCAAATCATGAATGTGAAGCCCTGTATATAATGTCCAACTTTTTTCAATATGTTGGTTAATTTTGCTGAATGGCTTTATTTTCAACTCTTTTTTTATCGTTGTCATTTATTTATTGTTATTAGGGATAGCACTCTGGAAGAAAGAGGAAAGAGTCAGCCTGGTGATATTAATAACTATCATTAATAATAAATAATTATTTATATATAATATATAATGTAATATATAATATAATATATAATATAATAAAAACAAATTATGTTCGTATAATTTTTAAAGATTGCTTAGGAGCTACTATGAGTCCTTACTGTTTCCTGAATTCTATCTTTGGGGTGAAATGAAGCCTATTATGTACAAATGTGTTGCTTCCAGTGCTTATGTGTGAACTAAGACTCTTTAACCCAAAGCTGTAGATACCTAAACATGAGTTGTATTCTGAGGTTCTCAGTGGAAACTGGTAAGGAGGAGAGGGAAAGGCCCCAAAACAAAGAGAGATGATTTTGAAAACTGCCTTCAGTATGTTAACTCAGAATTTGGAACATTGGACTATAGATTATAATTTTAATTTAATTTAATTTAATTTTAATTTATCTTAGTATTAAGAACTGGAAGGAACTTTCGAGATCACCTAGTCCACTGGTTCTGAACATATTTTATTCTATATCCCTGTCAAAAAATATTTTATTATATGTTTATTTATATATAGCCTTTTTAAATGACAACAAATGAACTCTCTGAGTAATTTAATATATTACTTATAATATTCTTTTAGATTTATTCATTTCTTGTTGTTGTCCAGTTGCTTCAGTCATGTCCTACTCTTTGTGATCCCATTTGGGGTTTTCTTGGCAAAGAGGCTGGAGTGGTTTGCCATTCCCTTTTCCAGCTCACCTAACACATGAGAAAACTGAGGCAAACAGAGTTAAGTAACTTGCCCAGGGTCACACAACTAATAAGTGTCTAGTTAGATTTGAACTCAGGAAAATGAGTTCCTGATTCCAAGCCTGGCACTATATCCACTCTGCCACCTTGATGCCCTAGATTTATTCATTATGTGCTTACAATAACTACAATGATACATTTTGCCCCTCAAAAGCTTCAAAATGAAACTTTATAATTATAGTTATAACCTATAAAATTTTATTTTATCTATGATTCTGAAAATTCTAAATATAAAATGTAATTATAAAATAATTACAAATATTTTATGTGGGATATTCTGTAAAAATTATAAGTAGTAATAGCCTTTCACTTATTATCTGTAAAACTTTATATTAAGTATATTTATTTTACATATTTTGTTAAATATAAATAATATTTTTAATTAAGTAAGTTAACAGCTTGGAAGATGTTTAACACAATATACCACTCATATATAAGCTTAATTTTATTGTTAAACCTTTTATTTCAACAAAGATTTGTAATATTTGGTTCAGTACCAAACACAGTAATAAGTTTTGTTCCACATTGAATTTATATATGTATAAATTCAATGTGGATTTATATATATATACATATATATGTGTATATATATATATATATAAATATATAAACCTTTACCTTCTGTCTTAGAATCAATACTGTGTATTGGTTCCAAGGCAGAAGGGCGGTAAGGGCTAGGCAACAGGGATTGAGTGACTTGCCCAGGGTCACCCAGCTAGGAAGTGTTCAAGGCCAGATATGAACCTATGACCTCCCGTTTCTAGCTCTGGCTCTCAATCCACTGAGCTACCCAGCTGCCCCCTATTGTTATATTTTGATTTAAAACAAGAATAAAGTGAAAATGCTCGCTCACACAAATACATGGTAGAAAATAGTAGGAGAGTTTTGTAGGGTCTCTTGCTGTGGAATAGAAATTCATTTTTACTTTTAGTCATCTAACCAATTGATTAAATGAATAACTATTTGTCACCTAAAATATTTGCTTTTCTTCTGGGCAACAAATGTTAAACGAATGATAAATGTGTTTAAAGTTCAATTATATAAATCCTTTATTTTAAATAATATTTATCTGTAAACTAACATTTGTAATAAAAGAAACTCTTCATATGTGACTTTCTTTTCTTTTACCAGTGGCAATCTCATACAAACTCTACTAAACAACTATCCATTGGCACCAACCAGTTCATTTGAAAATCTGTCTTTTGGGGGCAGCAAGCAGCCTCAGTGGATTGAGAGCCAAGTCCAGAGATGGTTGGTACAAGGTTCAAATCTGGCCTCAGACACTTCCCAGCTCTGTGACCCTGGGCAAGTCACTTGACCCCCATTGCCTACCCTTACCACTCTTCTGCCTTGGAACCAAGACACAGTATTGATTCTAAGATGGAAGGTAAGGATTAAAAAATAAAAGAAAGAAAATCCGCCACATAGAAGAAGAATAAACATAAATGGAGAATGAATATAAATAGAAAAATAGCTTTAATTCTGCAATTAGAAGGAATATAAAGTTTGTTCCTAGGGTGCATGGAATATTTGGGAGGGACTAGCACTTTTGGGATGAAGGCTTGCCAAGTGGTCTTTTCAAAGCTGTTCATTTACCTTTGGTGTCCACCTCTTATCCACCTCTCATCTGTGGCTCCAAGAAGCCATAGCATACGCAGTGCTCACAGCCTGATAAAACTGTCTTGGCATGTGGCTAAACCAAGTTGAGGGTAAACAGCAAACTTCAAAGTTGTCAGTGTCTACCGGTCATCTACCCCAGGCATGTGAAGACTTCCCCTAGTGGAAGGGATGGAGGAGAACAATTTGTTCAGTGGCCATGAAGGCAGCTGAAATAGATGCTATGGAGCTGCTCAGAGTGACAAAGAAGCCACCATCATCCCCTGCATCCTGGGCCATCGCCAGTCATCCCAACTTTCGTCCTGCTACTAGACTTGGATAACTCTGGAAGAGACAGTGAGGGTGAAGACCTTATGCAGCTCTGCTTCACTTAAATCCAATCTAGGAGGGAATCAAGGCATTACCCCATGACGTTATCAGCCCTTTTCACAACGACAACATAACTTATTTCTGTAGAATGTCTGTGATAATTTCAAGATGGTTCGTGATGGGCACTCTCAGAGATCCCTGTTTCCAAACTCCTTGACACATGTAAATGCTTGTAATATCTTGAACATGTGATTACCTAACAGATTAGGTATGATGACAGGGAAGGGAATGAAGGGGCTACTCTGGTGATGAATAAAATGTTATTAATGCAGATTAAAAGGGTGCTGGGGCACATGCTCCCCTCAGATAGCCTGTTGTTAAACATTTACCATCATACTCCTGGTTGGAAGAGACCTCAGAAATCAACCAGTTTCTCTCATTTTATGGAAAGGAGACATGACTTGCCCAAGATCACACAGTGACTGGGTAGTTAGGTCTCAAACTCTTTTGACTCCAAGATCAAAGCTCTTTCTACTATATCACTATTTGAAGAGATCATTGAATTGGCTGACCTCTCAGGTTCATTAGTGGCTAGATGGACCAGGGGATACCATGCTGAGCCTGG
>NC_058131.1:569608929-569636863 GCF_016433145.1 Gracilinanus agilis
TCCTTCCTTCCTTCCTTCCTTCCTTCCTTCCTTCCTTCCTTCCTTCCTTTTATTCTTTCTTCCTTCCTTTCTCTCTCTCTCTCTCTCTGATTCTATCTCTGTCTCTCTGTCAGTCTCTCTATCTCTCTCTTATTGGTCTATTGCTATTATCTGAAATCTAATCTTTAAGCTTTGTTCCTTTAGATTAAAACATTATTATCTATTATGATTCAAATACCTCTGGAGGAAAGCAGACTGAGAAGCTTAATTGTTTATCAAAATAGGACTCCTGAACACATATAAGGTATTGATATTTCTCCTCAGTTGTGGCCCTTGCTGGTGGAGGGATTCCCCAGTCCTTTTATAAACAACAGAATAAGATCACCAGCAGGTCTCAGAGATCACATTCTCCAAACCCATTTTGTAGATGGGGAAGCTGAGACCTATGGAGATAAAGTGACTTGCCAATTCGGAGGCAGGATTGGAATCTTAGACTTTTTACTCCAAATCAGTTCTTTCCCCATTACACAAAACTGGACTCTCAGCTTCACCTCTCAGCAGCTATATGGCACAGTGAATAGAATGCAGGGCCTGAAGTGAGGAAGACTTAAGTTCAAATCCTGCTTTGGACACTTACTAACTGTGTAACCCTGGGTAAATCACTTAACCATGTTTGCCGCAGTTTCCTCATCTGTCAAATGAGCTGGAGAAGGAAATGGCCACCCACTCTGGTATCTTTGCCAAGAAACCTCCAAACGAGGTCATGAAGAGTCATTCGTGATTAAACAACAGCAACAATGGTGCTGCTAGCTCATGGTACTGAAGAGGGAATGCAGTGTTTGCACAAAAGACTTTAATCTTAAACATAAGCAGGTTCCAACGTTGGCCTCCATCTCTCGGCCTCCCCAGCTCCCTCTCTAGTGCCTATTTTCTAGAGGGGGAGGAGGAAGTGAGAGAGAAAATTCCTCTTCATTCAGTCATTTCTGCATACTCCCCAAATGTCTCTGATCCCCAGCTGGGCCACCTGCGGGATCTGGAAGGGACATTAGGGGACTTGGCACAACTTGCCGAGAGTTAAGAGAAGGGCCATGAGCAGCCTATGCTGAGAGCTGCAGCAACCAAGATGTTTTAAGTGCACTGGAATGTCTAGCCGGCAGGACTGCACTTTGTTCTGCCGAGAGAGGGTTGGGAGTTAGAGGTGGAGCCCCGGAGGGGGGTGGCGGTGGAGACTGGGGAACACACTGGGACTTGGAGGCCATCCAGCATTCCATCTGGCTGATTGCCTTTGCCCAGCTCAAGCTGCATTCCTAAACAGTTGGCCATGAGGGAGCAGCTAGGTGGCTCCCTGAAAAGAGAATCAGGTCTGGAGAGGGGATGTCCTGGGTTCAGTTATGACCTCAGTGGCCGTGGGACCCTGGGCAAGTCACTTGACCACTATTGCTAGCCCTTACTGCTCTTCTGCCTCAGAACTAATTCTTAGTATCAATTCTAAGACAGAAGATGAGGGTTTAAAAAAAATGTTTGCATGAGCAGAGGAGAAAGATGTCCCAGAATCATCAAATCTCTGATGGCTTTTGGAAGATATCTGGGTCAATGCCCACATGAGCAGTAATCCTCTTCCAGCATCTGTGACAAGTGACCAGCCAGCCTCTACCAGAACAACTCCAGGGAGAAGAAAGCCACTATTTGGAGACAGGACCTTTCTCTAGTGATCCTCGCCAATTTCTTTATGTCTAAGGCCCCTTTGGCAGGTATTACTATTTATCCCCATTTTACAGATGAGGAACTGAAGCAGGTAAAGAGTAAGCATCTTGTCTGGAATTTGACAGCTAGTATCTGAGGTGAAAGTTGAATTCATCTCTTCCTGACTCCAGGTCCAGCATTCCATACACATGTGCCACTTAGCCCCTTCAATGCCCTCGTTTAACCTTCGTAACTCTGTGACATAGGTGTTATTATTATCCTTGTTTTACACACATGGAAACTGAGACTCGGAAATGTTAAGTATCTTACCAAAGATCATACATAGCTGGTAAGTGACATAGGAAGGAACAAAATCGACCTCTTTTCTGGCTCCAGATCCAGTGCCCTATCCACCAGACACTGTGCTTCCAAACTTTCAGGAATTATTCTTTCCCTTCACAAAATAACCTTCTTACATTTTCTTGCATATCACATTCCATTTCCCACCTGTGTGCCGTTGCACAGGTTCTCCCTTGACGCCCTCTTCTCCTCTGCCTCTGGGCAGCCTCTCAAAGTACCTTAACTCCCTTCAAGAGCTCATATCAAATGCTATCTCCTGTGTGAGGACTTTCTTGAGCCTTCAGCTGCTGTCACTTTCCCCACAAATTAATTGTATTTATTTTGCACATAATTGCCTCTATTCCTACAGGTACAAGTTTTTCCCTTGAGACGACAAGCTCCTTGAGGGGAGGCTGTTTCACTTTTATCTTTGTGGCCAGCACGTTTAATAAATGTCGACACAGACCAAACAATGCAAAGGGCAATGTGTGCTCTGCTTTTGAAGGAATGGCATAAACAATACTGTAGGAAAGGCTGGGGGCGAGGGGGGACACATTCTTGCCCTGGGAGGGAGGAAAACAGAGGAGGAGGGACAGAATTGGAAGAGAAAACATGCTAGCCTAAGAAACAGCCATAACCTTGACATGGAACTGTCCTGTTCTCTTCCTACCCTGTATTTTTTTTTTCATTTTTGTTTGCCAAATTTGGGCTGTTGAAAGCTGAAAGGGATGCTAGGAATGATCTATCACAACTATCTATATATTTTTTTAAAAATTATTCCCTCTGATGTCTTTTTTATATAACATTCATATTCAAATATATCCTTCACCCATTAATCTTTCCTTCAAGCAATTCTTTTTAACAAAGATGTTAAAAGAAAAGAGAAAAATCACCACTTCCTCATTTTTACAGGTGAGAAAACTGGAACTGAGAGGAGTTCCATGATCACTGCTTCCCCCATTACCGTGTCTTTTTCTGGCTTCTCATCTTCCTGCCCCTTAAATTTAGTGTTCCCCAGGGTTTTGCCCTTAACTCTTCCCTCTTCTCTCTGGATTCTCTTTCTTAGTGATATGAGCAACAACAACAACAAGCATGTATTAAGGGCCTATTATGTGGTAAGTGCTGGGGATACAAAAGAAAGGTAAAAGACAGTCCTTGCTCTCAAGGACTTTACAGTTCAATGGGGTCTCATCTATTTTCATGGCTTAATGATGACTTCAGTACAGGTGTTAATGAGTCTCTATCTCCAGTCCAGTGATGGCAAACTTTTTAGAGATCGAATGCCTAAACTACAACCTTCACACTGCATGTGAGCCCCCCGCCTTATCCCAGACAGGGGGAGGGAGGAAGCGCTCCCATTGGGCTGCTGGGCAGAGGGGCAGGTGAAGTGACTTCTCTCCCCATCTGTCCCACCTATACCCAAACTCAACTTGTGCAAATTGAAATCATTCTCTTTCCCTCTCAAATTATCTTCTCCATCTAATTTTATTAAAACTTTGCCTTCCATCTTAGAATCAATACTAAGTATTGGTTCTAAAGCAGAAAAGTGGTAAGGGTTAGGCAAGTGGGGTTAGGTGATTTGCCAAGAGTCATACAGGTAGGAAGTGTCTGTGGCCAGGTTTGAAACAAGGACCTCCCATCTCTAGGCCTGGTACTCTAACCACTGAGGCACCTAACTGCTCCTCTGTCTAGTTTTTTGAGGGTATGCAGGATTCCTAATCATCCAAGCTCATAACATTGAGTCAAACTTAACTCTTGCCTCTCCTCCCCTTCTTTCTCATCACTTCTAGTTGTTGGACAAACTTCTACTCTGACAATCTTTCTTTCATTTCCTTCTTTCAGTTTTCATTGTAGTCACTCTAGTTCAGACCACTGCCTAGTCCAGATAATTATTATTTCTCCTTCGGCTAGAATGGAGCACTGGGTTTGGAATCAGGAAGACTCAACCTCATGAGTTCAGATCCAGCTGTGTAACCCTGGGCAAGTCACTTGACCTTGTTTGCCCTAGTTTCTTCATCTGTAAAATGAGCTGGAGAAGGATATGGCAAATCACTGTAGTATCTTTGCCAAGAAAACCCCAAATAAGGCCATGCATGAAGAGTTGGACATGACTGAAAAAAAAAAAAAAGCCTGAACAACAACAAGATTATTGTAACCATCTTCTAACTGGTCTTTCTGATTCTGACCTTGCCAACATTCTAATTCATTCTATATATCACCACCCTCTCCTCATATCAGTCCTCCAATAAAAAATTCTTAGTGGTTCTCCATTACTAATAAAGCATAAACTCCTCATGCTGGCATTCAGGGCTCTCTAGAATCTGGATCCCAGGTCTTTTTCCAATTTTATGAGTCACTAAAACCCAAACAAACAAAACCCCACTGATTTGGGGGCCTGAGGGCTTTGGCTGGAATCCAAGAACTGTTACTTATTATCTGGGTGATCTTCCTTCCACTCATAACTTTGCCTCTTCAGACTTCAGTCTCCTCCTCTATAAAATGAAGGGTTGGCCTAGAACAAAACTCAAAAAGAAACCTGGCCACTAAACTCTGAGTTTCTGTGGCAGCATATTGACTTAGAAAACTACATATTAGCATTATCAATGTTGCATTGTATTTTATTTATTTTGTTAAATATTTACCAATTACATTTTAATCTGATGGTCTGTAGACATGGTTGATACCTCTGACCTAGAAGGTCTCTTTCTGTTCTGTATTCTATGAATAATGATCTCTCATTTCTTCCTTTCTCAAACTTCCTGTTTCACTCAAATTGTACTACTATAATTCACCCTTTTCCTCTCCCTCTCTCCCTATTCTCATCCTGTGCGATCCTAGTTCCATGCTTTTGTTCACAACAAATGCCTGGAATCAAAGGCTTGTTTAGATACATCCTCATATTCCAGTAACCCACTTCTATAGTGGAGTTGCCTGGAATCCAGAACCCTCCAGGGACAGTAATGTTTTCCCAGTCTCTGCAGAGCCTGCCTCTTCCTCCATTGCTACAGGCCACCACTACTGCTGCTGCGCTCACATATCTCTCCTTGCTTCTCCTCCACTGTTTCCAGGAAACTCTGACTCAAGAGGAAGAAAGGGACATTTCTAATGGTAGCTGTCCCACAGTCTGGGGCCTCTCTTTGGCCCTCTTCCAGGCCCTCTATAGCATCGCCTGGCCTTCTCCAGTGGGGAGACCAGGTTTTGTCAGGCTGTGTATTCTCCTCTTTCTCATCCCCAAGAAGTAGATTAGATCCAGATTTTGGAAGGTCCTTGAATGCTAGAATGAGGACTTTATGCTTTCTTTGGGAAGCAGTAGGGAGCCACTGAAAGTTTTTCAAGTATGGAAGTGACACGATCAAAGGGCAGTAATGTGAAGGGTGGATTGGAGAGTGTTGGAGAAGTAGGAAAAAGGAAGAGCAATTAGAATCCTGCTTAGGGACCTGCCCAAGACTCTAGTTACTTTCATTCAGACTGAGGAAAAATCAACTAGACCTTTTTCTCTTTTACCTATTCTGATCACTTGGTTTTCCATGACTCGGCCTTAATAAGAGACCCCGTGAATGGTCTGAGCAAGGGAAGAAAAAAGTTAACATTTAAAATTTTTAAAGGTGTATTTTTAGTCACTAGTCCTTAAACTCTACTGCATAACCTCCAAGGCAAAGTGAGGAGCTATGGGAGCAGGGCTCAGTTGGAAAGCTGCAAATTCTGTATGAGGTTAAGACTACAGAAGTTGTTTGGTATTTATGGGGAAGGAGCAAGATTTGATTAAGAGGAGCTCTTTGCATTTTAAAAATGCATTAATTATCTTAAAATTAAATTTAGTTAATTTTGACCTTTTAATTTTAATATATAAAATCAATGTTCTTTATGACCGAATATAATAAATGCTCATGAGAAGAGAGGAAAAGAGAGAAAAGTTGAGAGAAGAGAAGAAAGAGGAGAGAGAAGAGATTAAAGAAGAGAGGAAAGAAAAGTGGAGAGGAGAGGAGAGAAGGGAGAGAAGAGTGAAAAGAGAAGAAAGGAGAGGAGTTGAAAGAAGAGAGAAGAAGAAAGGAAAGAAGAGAAGAGGAGAAGAGAGGAGGGAAGAAGAAGGGATGAGAGGAGAGGACAGGACAGGACAGGAGAGGAAACTCCTTGGGTGCATGGCCTAATGCAGTGTGCTGCCAGCACCCATACCTGGAATGGAATTCCTGCTATCTTTATTGAAGTTGCTCCCTTCTTTCAAGGCATAATTTAGCTTTTACCTTCCCTATGAAACCTTACCCAACTCTTTCCTCCCTCCCTCCTCTGCCAGATGAAAACGATCTCTCCCTTCTCAGATTTCTCAAGGGATTTTGGACTTTGAACCTCACCTTTGCAGTTATCACAGTTTCCATTAAACTAAAGTTATTTGTGTAGGCAGTCCTTTTATCCCTCTATTACACTGTGAGCTGATAAAAAGGAGTTTGTTAGCTACCTCTACAGGGAGCTGCTGGTGCTAAGTAAATCATCCTAAATTTTGTAGTTGGAAGAAATTTGCTTAAATTAAAATCGGGAGAAGCTTTGAAGAAGGACAGAAATCCCAGAAGGGAGCCTTAGATTGACTAACTGAATAAGTGAATGAATGAATGATTGAAAAAGCATGTATTAAGTGCTTAATATGTGTAAAGTCCTACCCTAAGTGCTGGAGAGATAAATAGAAAAGGAAGACAGTTCCTGCTTCTCAAGGAGCTCATGTTTTAGTGGGGAAGACAACAAATATGAAAGGTTTCAGTTGCAAAAGTAAGGTGAAAATATCCCATGATCCTTGGGGTGAAATAGCAAAGCAAATAGCAATAATTTTTCTTAAAAACCATTTTTCACTGATTAAATTATATCAGTTTCTAGTGTTGACCCACTTGACAATGCCAAGGATTTTGGTGGCCAGAATTGTTCTTTTCTGGGTTTTTGGTGTCTGGGATCCATGCAGGAACAGCTGCCAAGCTGCATCTCCACAGGGATTGCTTTCCAGGATGATGGTTGTGGGCACTGGGTTGGAAGCAATGCTATTCCCAAGGCTCTTGTTCAGAATACTGGGCTAGCTCCACAGGGGGTTATAGGGAAATGGTGGTTGAGGCAGTGGTGGTTGTTTGACTTATCTGGCACATCAGAAAGCTGTTGCCTCATTTTTCTCCCTCAAGCTACCTTTCTGCTTTGGGTAGGCTGGTTGCTAGTAGTAGTGAGAAAGGTGGACCCTTCACCACAATGACTTCTTCCCTCAGTGCTGGCTTCCAGAGTTGGCTTAAAAACAGGTTGAGAAGAGTAAGTGGAGTAGCATTTGGGAGCAAACTACAAGTATTTTTCTTTCTTGCTTTTCAAACCCTCACCTTCTATCTTAGTATCAATTCAAAGACAAAAGAGCAGCAAGAGCTAGACAATTGGGGTTAAGTGACTTGTCCGGCATCACACAGCTAGGAAATGTCTGAGACCAGATTTTAACCTAGATCCTCCCAACTCCAGACCTGGTGTTCACTGAGCCACCTAGCTGGCACTATTTGCATTGTCATTGTTGTTGTTGTTGATGATGATGTTGATGATGATGATGATGATGATGATGACTAGGTGGTAAGAATCCTCTTCCTCCCTCTCCCACTGCCTTCCTGATTTTCTATCCTTGTCTCTGGAACCTAGGAATGCATAAGCTCCCAATATATAGAGCCTGGGAAAATTACTCTGATTTAGGGTGCCCTGTGAAAGACTCTCCTAGAAAAATACCATCCCAAGTTTGAATGAAGATGGAAGCATGCTATTTTTCACTTTATTTTCTTTGTGGGTTTTTAAAATATATGTCTTCTTGCACAATATGAAGAATATGGAAATATGTTTTTCATAACAGCACATGTATAATCTATTTCAAATTGTATTCTCTCTCAGGGATGGAGAAGTAGAGGGACAGAGGGAGAGAATTAGGAACTTAAGATGTTAGAAAATTAATCTAAAAATTATTTTTATATGTAAATGGGAAAAATAAAATATTACTGAACTAAAACATATAAACAAAGCAAAACAAAAAATAAAGATACCATCCCACACTCCAAAATGCTTCCTATATAACTCTAAAATTCCTCCTCTACATAGTAGCTCATAGTTTTACCTTTGGAGGTTCCGTCTTTCCTAAATCCATGCCAGGCCTTTTTTTAAAAAATGTAAATGCACCTAAACTTAATACTTTAAACTACTAAAAGTCTTTAACAATCAACATGGATAATAAGTATAAATTAGTTTGTTTTCCTTTTTAACTTAATTTTTCTTTTTTTCAACAACCAAAAATCTATTTTCTTTCATCTATCCTCAATTAAAAAACAAAAGTCTTTATAACAAACATACATAGTCAAACAAAACACATTCCCAGACGGACTATATTAAAAAAAAAATGATCTGCAATCTAAATCCATTACCACCCTTTTGGGAGAGGGACGATATGTATCCTTATCAGTCCTCTAGAATTGTGATGGCCATGTCACTGGAATGGAAGTGTCTCTAGATCTTCACATCTCACTATTCCTTTGTGCCCAGAGTGTTGATGAGGTATTAAACTAGTCAGCAGACTTACTTTCCCTCTAATCTTTTTATTGATATACTATCTCCTCAGTATCATTTTCTTTGTTCTTTGACCCATCCATTCTTTAGGATAAGATTATTTTGTTTACAATTAATTTTTAATATTTTTGCTTCCCTTTGTTGAATGTAATTTTTATCGCACAATAGCCTGAAAAGGATGCCTTTAATATTTCAGCTTTTCTACATTTAGTTAAGAGGTTTCTATACCCTATCATATGGTCAGTTTTTGTGAAGGTGTCATGTACTTCTAAGAAAAAAATGTCTATTCCTCTCAATTTCCATTCAGATTTCTCCAGAGATCTATCATATCTAAACTTTTATTAAGTTCTATTTACCTCATTTACCTCCTTAATTTCTTTTTTGGTTGGATTTATCTATTTCTGAAAGGAGATGTTTGAGGTCCCCCACCAGTAAAGTTTTTTGTTGTTTTTTTTAAACCCTTGTACTTCAGTGTATTGTCTCATAGGTGGAAGATTGGTAAGGGTGGGCAATGGGGGTCAAGTGACTTGCCCAGGGTCACACAGCTGGGAAGTAGCTGAGGCCAGGTTTGAACCTAGGACCTCCTGTCTCTAGGCCTGACTCTCATTCCACTGAGCTACCCAGCTGCCCCACCAGTAAAGTTTTACTGTCTGTTTCCTCCTATAACTCATATAATTTCCCCTTTAGGTATTTGGATGCTAAGCCATTTGGTGTGTATATGTTTAAGATTGATATTGTTTCTTTGTCTTTGGCTACTTTTACCTAGATGTAATTTCCTTCCTTATTACCTTTTTTAAGTAGATCAGTTTTTACTTTTGCTTTGTCTGAGATTATGATTGCTATCCCTGATTTTTTTACTTTAGCTGAAACATAATAGATTCTGCTCTAGCACTTTACTTTTATACTACGTCTATCTCCCTGCTTTAAATGTGTTTCTTGTAGACATCATATTACGGGATTTTTTAAATCCATTTTTTTAGCCTTTTCCATTTTATAAGCGAGTTCACATTCAGTTATGGCCTATTCCTTTTATCAAACACCTCTCTGATTGTATCAAAAAAGCAATAACTGAATTGTCTGAGAAAACAAATTAAGTAGACCTCTGGGAAAGTGTTAGAGACTTGGAATTTTCTTGTTGTGGGGAGCAGCAAGCAAGAAAGCAAAAGTCCTTTACCAAGGGGCAATTTAACAATCTTGCCTAGAGTATAGCAAGGATAAGGAATTCATCCTGGATCACAAAGCCATATATGTATCTGAAGTAGACCTTGAAACTAGGTCTTCCTTACCTCTGGATACTTTCAATAGCTAAGCCCCAAAGAATGTGAAAGAGTCAAGACTTGAAGCAATTGTGGATCGAGCCTCTTGAAAAGGAAGAGTAGGGATTTTTCTCTCTCACCCTTCCCCTTTGCTCATTGGTCATGGTACCCAGCAGTGGATCAGAGAAAGCAGTTTGAAAAAGAGAGATTATCTTACTCTTTTTATCATCCCCTGTTCCACGTGTTGGACACTCAATAAATGTTTCCAAATGAGTTGATAGATGAATGATTGGATGTATAAGACCTAATTAAGAGTCATTCTCTAGAAGATAAGAGGTCGAAGATTATGAGCAGGCTATGCACAAACTATTAACCATTTGAAAAAATATTCAAAGTCAAACTAGCTCTAAAAAAAGAAGTTAGGCGAAAGCTTGGTGGCTCGGTAGATTGAGAGCCAGGCCTAGAGACGGGAGGTTCCAGGTTCAAATCTGGCCTCAGACACATCCTAGCTATGTGACCCTGGGCAAGTCACTTAACCCCCATTGCTCAACCCTTACTGCTCTTCTGCTTTGAAACCAATACACAGTATTGATTCTAAGAAGGAAGGTAAAGGTTTAGAAAAAAAGTTACAACAACCCTAGTGTATTTTATCTTGTATCCATCAAATAGAATAAAGGATGAAAACTTTATTGTTGTAAGGGCTGCATAAAAATAGGCAAGGTGGTCCTCTACTGGGAGATTTGTGCCTCACTTAGTCTATTTATTTATTTGTTGTTGTTGTTGTTGTTTTATTAAACAGTCTTGTCTTGCAGTCAATACTGTATATTAGCTTCTGTCTTGCAGTCAATACTGTATATTAGCTCCAAAGCAGAAGAGTGGTAAGGGTAGGTAATGGGGGTCAAGTGACTTGCCCAGGGTCACACAGCTGGGAAGTAGTGTCTGAGGCCAGATTTGAAATAGGACCTCCCATCTCTAGGTCTGGCTCTCAGTCCACTGACTACCCAGCTGCCCCCTCAGTTGGTCTGCTTAGGAAAAACATGCAATGTTATAAAGCAAAATCGTGAGAGCAAAAAAACTATGCCTGATCAAATGATCCCACTATTAGGTCCATATTCTAAGGGAGTTATTAACAGAAAGGAAAGACCTGATTGTACAAAACACTTTGTAATAGGGGAAAAAAATAAATAAGTAAAACACATTATGTTGCCTAACAATTGGGGAATGACTGAATAAATCATGGTGTATGAATGTAATGGAATATTATTGCCCCACAAGGAATGGCAAATTACAGAGAATACCAAGAAATATGGGAAGATTTATAAGAAGTGATTCAGAGAGAAGAAAGCAGAACTGAAAGAAGAATGGACAGAATAACCCCAACTATGCAAATCAAGCAACATGAAATAGCAACAAAGCAATTTGACAAGCATTTATGAAACATCTATCATATTTGGGGCACAGAGCTAGGCACTTCAATCACTTTAATTTATCCTGAGGGTTTTGCCATTCCCAGAATTGAATAGATCTACTTCTTTCTCCCTGTCATCTTCCCTCCCATCCTCCTCTCCCTTCCCACCGCCTAAGCACATCCGTCTCCCCCTCCTCTTGTGGTGATAGCTCAGAAGGCTGAGGAACTGAGCTGGCCCTGAGTTGGCTGAGCATGTGATAGTGTGGGCAGAGAACGAGTGTGTTCTGTATAGGCAACCAGGCATGACCACCGGCTCTCATCCTCCAATCTCCTCCTGTGAGCACATACTGTATATACCAAAGACTTCCTTATCCCACTTTCTGCTGGTTGCTTTTATTGATTATTCTGATACCTCAGGTAAACTTGGTAACATTGTGGGCCTTTGGTTAGTGATCAAATACATTCATCTATCTCCTCATCTATCTGAATTTATTAATTTCTTCATTCTTTCTTTTTCTCTCCGTCAAAACCTCTTTCAAAATATATTTTACTGATAATTAAATTTTTTTAATCCTATCTAAATCCTACCCATCCTAGTGGTTAAAGGATGGGAAGAGACAATTTTCTTTATTCTTTATTTTTTGAGGGTTTACTGAATGCTTTTTTTCATTTAGTTATTTAATGGATTTAATTTTTTTATTTTATTTTCATTGTCATGCAAAATATACTTCCATGTTGGTCATTGTTGTAAGAATATACTCATGTACAATCCAAACCCCCAACTAAAACCATAAATACACTGCTGCGAAAGATTACTCCAACAGGTCTTTCTCTGGAGGGGGATAGCATTCCCCATCATTAGTCTTTCAGGATTGTCCCAGATCATTGCATTGCTGAGAGTAGCCAAGTTTTCAGAGTTGATCATCATGCAATATTGCCATTACTGTATACAATGTTCTCTCCCAGTTCTGCTTATTTCACTCCATATCAATTCCTGTAGATCAGTGGTTCCCAAACTTTTTTGGCCTACCGCCCCCTTTCCAGAAAAAATATTACTTAGCACCACCTGGAAATTATGAAACTATTTATTGAACTCAGAATAGAATGTAATACAAAAAAAGTGTGGCCATCACCGCTTCTCTTGATTGCTGCAGCACCCACTAGGGGGTGGTAGCTCCCACTTTAGGAATCACTGCTGTAGATAGAAAAGACAATTTTCAAAGAAGGAAACACACATTGTTAATAATTCCTTGAAGAAAAGTGTTAAACATATTAATAAGTAAAGAGATGTAAATAAAAACAACCGTTAGGTACTATCACATATCCATCAAATGAGCAAAAATAATGAAAATAAGGAAGCACAACATTGTCAATTTCCAGTTTTACCACCCGTTGTTGGGGTTGTGAAGGAAGAGGTATCCTCATCAGTTGGTGGTGAAACTGAAAACCTTTGAAGCTTTTTGGAGTGTTAACTGGCAGTATACAGTACAAGTTACTAAAATAATCATATTCTTCGACCCAATAGTTTCATTGTTGGAAATATACTCTGAAAATATTATTTTAACATTTTCAAAGGAACTGTCTCTTCAAAGATTTCCATAGAAAGGACATCTTTAAATTTCCAAAGGACTCATGGTGAAAAATACTATCTACCTCGAAAGAGAGAAATGATGAACTGAGTGCAAGATAAAATATTTTTTCACTTTCTTTATTTTCTAGCTTTTTTCCCCAAGATGGCTAATACAGAAACTTTGCATGATTTCACATGTATAATTGATAGCATATTGTGTGCTTTCTTGATGGGTGGGAGGAACAGAATTTGGAACTCAACAAAAGAATGGTTAAAAATAAATAAATTAGTTAAAACAGGCTTATGTAAGCATAGCTCTCCAACCTCCCCTGTTTAAAACAAGTCTAAATATCCAGTAAGAGGAATGTTTAAATAAATTGTGTTACATTAATGTACTGGAATATTATAATACAATTAGGACCAAAAAGTATTAGGAATGCAAAGAAATCTAGAAAAGCTTTTTAAAATAATGCAAAGGGAGAAAAAAAAAGAACAGAACCACCAGAATGGAATGCATACTAAAGAAGGGAGGACACGAGCATTTTAAGTGCCTACTATGTGCCACTTGCCAGAAAGGAAAGAACTGATTATCCAAAAATATCATAGAAACACTTTGTAAGAGCAAAAACAAAACAAAACAAAACAAAACTAGAAACACATTATGTTGCCTAACGATTGGGGAATGACTGAATAAATCATGGTGGATGAATGTAATGGAATGTTATCGCCCCACAAGAAATGGCAAATTACAGAGAATACCAAGAAATATGGGAAGATTTATAAGAAGTGATGCAGAGAGAAGAAAGCAGAACTGAAAGAAGAAAGTACAAAATAACTCCAATTATGCAAATCCAACAACATGAAACAGCAACAGAACAATCTGAATAGCGTTTGTGAAACATCTATCATATTCAGGGCACCGTGCTAAGCATTTAAAAAATATATTATCATCTCATTTGATCCTCATGACAACTCTGGCAGGCAGGTGCTATTATTGACACTTTACAGTTGAGGAAACTAAGGCAGACAGTGATGAAGTGGTCACACAGCTAGGGATATCTGAGGCTGGATTTGAATACTGATCTTTCTGACCCCCAAATCCAACACTCTTCCTGCCATGCCGCCTTTGATCATTATCCTTCGTACCCTTCACTGGCACTTAGCACCTGCTACTTTGTGTTATGATTTATGTGTATACACTTGTTTATATTTTGTCTCTCCAACTTGACACAGTGTCTTAACAAGATGTTGCTGTTTATTTGACTCCCAGGTCAACCAGCAGATACCTAGAAGCACAGACTCTTAGAGCTGAATGGGATCTTCGAGATGCTTGAGTCAAACTACTTCATTTACTGCAGCTCAGAAATGGAAATGACATGTCCAAGGTGACACAACAGCTATAGAATCAAGACTAGAACTCAGGTTTCCTAAATACCAATATCTCAAGTTACTTAGGATTTTCTTTCTGGTTTGCCTTTGGTTCCAGTCACAAAACTCATTTTGTTGTTCAGTCATTTTCACTTGTGTCCAATGCTTCATGACCCCATTTGGGGGCTTTCTTGGCAAAGATATTAGAGTAGTTTGCTATCTCGTTCTTCAGCTCATTTTATAGATAAGGAAACAAAGGCAAATTGGATTAAATCATTTGTCTGGAGTCATACAGCTAGTATGTGTCTGAGGCTGAATCTGAATTCGAGTCTTCCTGACTTCAGACCCAGAACTTTGTCCACTGCGCCAACAGCCCAGTTATAAACTATGGACCACTAAACCACAGTTCAAAGCTTCTCTCCTCCTTTAGACTCCTCTCAGGGTATCTTTATGAGGTCTCTTCTGATTCAGTTAATGTCCTCATTACCTGATAGGTAGGTGCAAAGTGGATAGAGTACTGGACTTGGAGTTCAGAAAGACCTGAATTCAAATCCAGCCTCATTCATGTCCTAGCTGTGTGACCCTACACAAGTCACTTTACCTCTGTCTGCCTCAGTCTTCTCAACTATAATATGAGAATAATAATAATAATAATAATAATAATAATAATAGCGTCTCCCTTGCAAGGCTCTTGTGATGATTAAATGAGACACTATTTGCTTAGCATAGTGCCTTACACACACTGCTTGTTTTCTTCCTTCCATTCATCCTATCCTATGACAGATATCTCCGGTATCCGTCCAGTCCATTACACCACCACCACCAAGGAGTAAAAAGAGAGACTTTGCTCCTACAATAAGAACTGCTGTACAGTGGTAGAAAGAGCACCAAACAGGAAGTCAAAGAAATCTGAGTTTTAGGCCCAGCTAAGCCACTAATTTGATGTGAGCAAGTCAAATGAGACATTAGATTAAATAATCACAGTCCTATCCAATGCTCGGATTCTTTGGATGAGCCCAGTCTGGATTTCTCACAGATCAAGTTCTGAAACTAGTCAGAATAAAAAACTCTGCCTTCGCTGGCTGACTCCTTAAGGATAGGAATTTCAAGTAGAAGGAGGAGTTAAGGAAGAAGCAGAGATATTTTAGATTCGCTCTACCTTGTTTGTTCTGCCCCCAAAATGAGAAATAGCTTTCCCATGGTCTCAGAGCTAATGGATGCCAAGTCCAGGACTCAATCCCAAGTTTCCGGACTCCAAATACAGGTCTATTTCCCCTATCCTATATTGTGTCCCAGGTATAACAAGAGTGAGACCCAGAGCCTGTATGTCTGACCTTGGATAACTCTACTTTATCCCACCTCTCCCATTGGGTCTCTACAGTAATCCAGAAGGGTTCAAAAGCTCCAGTCTCAGCCTCTAATTGTGGGGCCCTAGGCAAATCACTTAGCCCCTTGGAGCCTGTGTGAAGGGAGCCCCCTTCCCAGGACCACAAACTGGGGTCCTACCTGTGTCCTGATACTACTAACCATATATCACATTAGTGCACTCCATCGTGGCCGTGGGACAGTGGCCTAGGCACATGACCCAGAAAGGATTGGGTTATGGATATGGGGTAAAGGAGAAAATATAAAAGTGGGGGTTCCAGGAAGTGGGGTCTCTCTATTCCCTTGGGCACACAATGAAAGGAAGGTGGAAAAGGGAGCTGTGAGGAGAGCGCTCATACAGCTAGTTTAGAATAGACTTTCTCTCTATCTTCCTTCTCTTATTCAAGCAAATATTAATAAACTCTATGGAAACTAAGGAGTGGAGTTTAATACAGTTTTAACAAACCTCAATTCTCCCCCCCCTCTCAAAATGGGGATATTAATAGCACCTATCTTGTCATGAAATCAAATCAAATAGGATAATGTATATAAATTATTTGTACATATTAAAGCAATATGTAAATGTTGGCTAGTAGTAGTAGTAGTATAGTCCTCATATAAATTGAATTTCATTCATTTTAGTCCGGCACAAATATTTACATAGCTAAAGCCTGATTTAAAGTAACTTATTATTGCTTCAGTAAGACTAGGACTGAAGCAATACTGTACTCTAGCCAGATATAATATTTTTTGGGGGTGGAATGAGTAAGGAGGATTTTCACCACATTCCCAAATAATAATAGCTGGTATTTATATTGCACTTTGTTTTTACAAAGTACCATTTTCCCCTTTATTTATTTATTTGTTTGTTTGTTGATTGGTTATGTTAAAATTTCTGAATATCTTTCTCCCTACCTCCCCTCCCCATGCTAGAGAGAAGGCATCACTTGAAAAAAAAATGTGTAGAGACGGGAGGTCCTAGGTTCAAATCTGGCCCAAGACACTTCCAAGCTGTGTGACCCTGGGCAAGTCACTTAACCCCCACTGCTCTTCTGCCTTGGAACCAATGCACAGTATTGATTCTAAGACAGAAGGTGAGGGTTTCAAAAATAAAAATGTGTCTATATATAACTATGCCTTCTCTGGAGGTAGACATTCACAAGTTATTTTCAAATATTAATTCTGCAGCTATATGTAATGTTTTCTTGGTTCTACTCATTTTACTTTTCATAATTTCATCTAGGTATTTCCAAATTTAAAAAAAAATCAACCTGATCCTTGTTTCTTACAGTGCAATAAGTATTCTGGCACAATCACATGCTACAACTTGGTTAGCCATTCTCCAATGGATGGGCATCCCCTCAACTTCCAGTTCTTTATCACCACAAAGAAAACTATTATAAGTATTTTGGAACATCTAGGTTCTTGATATCCTTAGGAGCAGCCCCAACAATAGTATTGCTGAGTCTAAGAGTATACACGGTTTTATAACCCTTTGGGGGTAATTCCAGATTGCTCTCTAAAATGGTTAGATCAGTTCACAGTTTGGCCAACAGTATATTAGTGTTCCCGTTTTTCCATATCCCCTATAACATTTTTCATTTTTGCCCTTTTAGTCAGTCTGATAGTATGAGATATCTCCTAATTGGTTTTTGTTTATTTATTTATTAACCCTTACCTTCCATCTTCAAGTCAATTCTATATATTAGCTCCAAGGCAGAAGAATGGAAAGGGCTAGGCAATGGGGTTTAAGTGACTTGCCCAGGGTCACACAGCTGAGGCCAGATTTGAACTTAGGACCTCCCTCTTTAGGCCTGGCTCTCAACCTACTGATCTACCCAGCTTCCCCCTCCTAATTGTTTTGATTCACATTTTTCTAATCAGTATGATTTAGAGCAATTTTTTCATATGCCTACATATGGCTTTGATTTTGTACAAAGTACTCCTTTAGGTATATTATCTCATTTGATTGCCACAACAAACTTAAGAGGCAATTGCTTCATTTTAGTTAGCTTCATTTTACATATGACAAAAACCGAGACTGGGAATAGTAAAACTTGTACCTCCTACTTCATACTTCATACAGTGATTGTAAGGAAAATTACTTTGCCAAAGCAAAATGCTATATAAAAGTGAGTTAAAATCAGTATAAGGCAGTAATGGTGAATCTTTTAGAGACTGAGTGCCCAAACTGCACCATCATGCTGCATATATGAGCTGCCCCCTTACTCCAGACAGGGGAGGGAGGAATTGCTCCCATTGGGCTGCTGGGCAGAGGGGCAGGTGATGGGAAATATATCCTCAGGCACAGTGGAGAGGGGGAGGGGAGCAGCCCCCCCTCCAGCACATGTGCCATAGGTTCACCAACATGGGTATAAGGCCTCAAAAAATGATGAAAGGGGCACTTTCACAGAAACCTGGAAAGACCCATATGAACTGATGCAGAGTGAAGTGAGCAGAACAAGGAGAATACTTAGCAATAACAACATTATAAAGACAAACAACTTTGAAAGACTTTAAAAGCTTTGATCAGTATTGATGATGACTAGCCATGATTCCAGAGGACTGATGACCAAGATGACCAAGAGTGCTGCCAGATCCTTGGAGAAAGATGATGGAGAATGAGACATACAATTTTTGACATGGTTAATGGGAGAATATGTATTATTTAACTAAATGTATTTGTTAATGAGAATTTTTTCTTTTCTTTTTTCTTCTTCAGTGGGGGAGGAAAGTGGAAGGGAGGTTAGCAGTGGAGAAAATAAGTATTTGTTTATTGAAAAAAAATACAATTAAAAAAATAAATGCCCAGAACCTGGAAGCAACCACAGTAGGATGGAACTGCTCTGATTCAGTTTAAGCTAGACTGACTTTCTCTTAGGCACCAGCCTAAAATGACTCTTCTATTTCCTCCCTAGAATGGAGGGCAGCAGCTCCATGAGAGATTAATTTGTATGCTTAACAAACATTTGTTTACCTTTCATTATTTATGAAATATTAGAGAATGCCATTATTTGAATATATATTATTAAATGTGAAAAACACTGGGGTAGGCTCTGAGAACAAATACGAAATTTATCTAAGACACAGTTCCTGCCTTCTTGGAGCCTACTGTCTAGAGGAGGGAAGGAAAGAAGGAAGAATGAAAGAAGGAGGAAGGGAAGGAAGGAGGGAAGAGAGAAAGAGAGGAATGGGAGGGAGAGAAAAGCATTTATGAAGGACGTGTCTCAAGGGTTGTAGTAATTAATTACTATAGATAGAAAAGCAAAATCATCCCTACTCTCAAAGACCTCTCATTGTCATGGTGGTGGTGGTGGCGGTGGTGGGGTACAACCCATTGAATGAGGTTTAGCTGAAAGACAAAGAGCAAAGCCCACTGGTTCTTAGGGTACACAGGCAAGTCGGAGAGGAATTATCGGGGGCCTGAAGGAGACAGAGAGGGGCAAGTAAGATGGTAAGGCTTGGTAGTCCTTAGGAATCCATGTCAGGAGCAGATGGAGATATTGCTGATCCTTCCTCTTACCCGACTGTATTGATTGGCGATGCCCTATTCATCAAAGCAATGTGATTGGCCGTGCAGGGAGGGGTTGGGGTGGGGGGAAGCCCAAAAGAACGTAGTCCACCTACGAATCAGAATGGAGCGAGCACACCATGGAGATGAGGGAATGGCACTCAACGCGGAAAGAGAAAGATGAAGAAAGCCCTGACAGGAAGGTTCGAGGAAGGCGTGATTCTGGTGGGAAAAGGCACAAAGAGAAGGAAGGCATTCAAACAGTAAACTGACACATAATGAGTACTCTGCTGAGGTCCCCAGAGGAAGACTGGGATTGGTTCGAGAACCACCTTAAGTGCAGAATGATGGCAAAGGGGAGGGGAAGGACTTTAAAAGCTGAATAGATGCCGCTTGGCACCGTTTCCTAGACTGCCTTTTAAAGATTCTGTTGAAACAAGCCAGGTCTCCTTCCGAGCTGCGGAAGCAGAGGCCAGCCTTGCCTTTTTTTTTTTTTTTAAAGGGAAGCCATCTGGTGGCTGCATCGAAAAGTTACAGAAATGCTTTCCCAAGGTTTTCCTGCTCTGTACCAGGCCCCAGACTCTGGCCTTTCAGCCCGAACCGGGGCTTCGGCATGCCTTAGTGCCCCCTCGCATTTCTCCATCTACTACGTGCCTGACTGAACTTGGAGCTCGATTGCAGGAATGGAGAGACGTGGTTGCCTAGTTCCCCAAAAGAGATCAGAAGTGTTTGGGGGGATGGGGGTGGATAAGGAAACGGAGGCTGCCCGGCTCCCCTTTGGGGCCATTTTCCTCGGCCTCAGCTCTTCGTTATAATGAAATACATCAAGCATTTATTAACTACCCATTGTCGGGGCAGCTAGGCAGCACAGTGGATAGAGTGCCAGGCCTGGAATGGGGAAGACGTGGGTTCAAATCTGATCTCAGATACTTCCAAGTTGTGTGATCATGAGCAAATCGCTTAATCCTTTCCACTTTACTTAGAATTGATATTTAGTATTTACTATGGGCAAGTCACTTAACTACTTAACCCTTACCACTTTAAGCTACAGAATTGATATTTAGTATCTACCACGAGCAAGTCACTTAACACCAGTTGCCTAGCCCTTACCACTTCATGCCTTAGAATTGCTATTTAGTAGGTGCAGCTGGGTGGCCCAGTGGATTGAGAGCCAGGCCTAGAGATGAGAGGTCCTGGTTCAAATCTGACCTCAGACACTTCCTAGTTGTGTGACCCTGGACAAGTCACTTAACCATCCTTGCCTAATCCCTTCTGGCTCCTGGCTCTTCTGCCTTGGAACCAATACACAGTAGTGATTCCAAGACGGAGGGTTTTTTGTTTTTTTTTTTTAAAAAAAAAAAAAGAATTTATATTTAGTATCCACCATGAGTAAGTCACTTAACACCCATTGCTTAACCCCCTCCACTTTAGAATTGATATTTAGTATCTACCATAGGCAAGTCACTTAACCTTAGAACTGATATTTAGTACTGATTCTAAGACAAAAGGTAAGGATTAAAAAACATTTTTTTTTTAAAACCAAAAGCCCCAACTATTATTGTGCCAGGAACTGGAGACATGGGGACAGAACAAAAGATAGCAATAGGACCATAAGTTTAGGTCAGTAAGTCCAACGGTAGCTCAATTTTAAATGAGGAAACTGAGGCCACAGGTCATGTGCTTTTATGCTTTGCAGGAGGATCCAAGTCCCTCCCCTGGCCTCATCCCGTTGGCATCTCACCCCCTCCTGAATGCTTGAGGCAGAGGAGTCTGGATGCCTGAGAAGGGCAAAGGATTGAACTGATACTCGGATTTCTATGTTCTCATTTTAGGATCTCCCAGTCAAGGAAAAAAAAAAAAAAAGGAAAAATTCTCTAGAGCAGAAGGAGTAAAGGGAGCCAAGCACCCAGGCGAACTGCCTCTATTAAGCTAAAGCAGTGGTTCCCGAACTTTTTTGGCCTACTGCCCCCTTTCCAGGAAAAATATTACTTAGCCCCCTGGAAATTAAATTGAAAAAAAATTTAATAGCAATTAATAGGAAAGATAAATGCATCTGTGGCCATCACCGACTCCCTGGATCGCTGCAGCACCCACCAGAGGGTGGTGGCACCCACTTTGGGAATCACTGAGCTAAAGGGTCCCTACTTTAAGCCGAAGGGAAGAACTCTGGCAGCAGAAGCAAGCCCCAAGTCTCAGCCCTGCATTCTATACTGCCTGCAAAGAGTAAAGTAGAGTAAGAAAGCTTGGCTACCACAAGCCCTATTTCTCCTTATGCTGTGTTTTTGTCAGGGTGAGTGAACATTCATATCTCACAAGTTTGTACAGCCTTCTTGTGTTAACAATTCTATTCTCAACTCAGCTTATTTTTATTTCACTGATGTCAGCCTGGCAAAATAATAAAATGTACTTATGTTTACTCATTGATTTAAAGAAAACAACCCTTTCCTTCTGTTTTAATATCAAATCTAAGACAGGAAGGGGGCAGCTGGGTAGCTCAGTGGTTTGAGAGTCAGGCCTAGAGACAGGAGGTCCTAAGTTCAAACCTGACCTCACCTCGGACACTTCCCAGCTGTGTGACCCTGGACAAGTCACTTGACCTCCATTGCCCACCCTTACCACTCTTCTACCTATGATCCAATACACAGAAGTTAAGGGTTTAAAAAAAAAATCTAAGACAGGAAATCAGCAAGAGTGAGACAATTAGGATCAAGTGACTTGCCCAGGGTGACACAGTTAGGAAGTGTCTGAGGCTACATTTAAACCCAGGTCTTCCTAAGTCCAAGCCTGGCTCTCTATCCACTGTGCTATGTAGGTGCCCCTAATAACGGATGGGGAATAAATACTTGATATATTTAAGTATATTGAAGCATTGAGACAAAGAGAAAAATGGCTCAAAGGGGGAGCTGGGCAATCTCCATTTCCTTATCCACTCCCATCCGTCCAAACATTTCTGATCTCTTTTGGGGAACTAGGCAACCACATCCCTCCATTCCTGCAATGGAGCTCCAAGTTCATTATACTATCTAGTTGTCCCCTCCTCATATATTCTCCAGGTTAATTGTTAGGGCTTTTCCCCTCTCTCCCTTCTACCCTCCCACTCTTTTTTGCTATGCTGACAGCCCTCAAAGAAGACAGGTATAGGAATGAAAGGTCAAAATCAACCGGAGGCCAGAGAGAATAGCAGAGAGAGGATTCGATTTGGCAGCAGAGGATCAGCTCCAATCCTGATGCTGCTATTCGCCATCTGTGTCAGTTACTTAAACTTGCTAAGCCTCAATTTCCCATTCTTGAAAATGAGGGGGTTCCGGGTGACCCTATGCAAGTGACTTAACCCCATTTCCCTAACCTTGCCCTTCTGTCTTAGAGTTGTTATGGAGACAGAAAATAAGAGTTTTTTAAAGAGGAAGGAAAATGAGGAGATCGGACTAGAACTGAGATTCTTATCCAAGGGGGCTCATTGATAGATTTCAAGAAGACTGTAATTTTGGAGGGGGTGGGGAAGAAAGCATCTTCATTTTCACTAACCAAACTGAAATTTAGCATTCTCTGTGACTATTCCAAAATTTTATTCTAAGCTACTTTTATTCTATCAGACTACCAAAGGGATCCATGGCACAAAAATGGAGAGGGATCCTAGAGATCATCTAATCTGCTCTTCTGATTGCTAATGGCAGATAATTGGTTCGATAGGTAAAGTGTCAGGCCTAGAGTCAAGAAGAGTCATCTTCCAGAGTTCAAATCTGGCCTCAGACACTTCCTAGTTGTGTGACCCTGGGCAAGTCATTTAACCCAGTTTATCTCAGTTTCCTCACCTGTAAAATGAGCTGGAGAAGTAAATAGCAAACGACTTCAGTATCTTTGCCAAGAAGACTCCAAATGGGATCACAAGAGTTGGACATGACTGAAAAGCAAATGAACAATAAAATAGAAGCACAATATAGTTCTAGCTACATAGTGATGATTCTGATAGCATTCCCTTACTCGTAATAAACTGCTCAATGTTTTTGGCCAAGCAGAGTTTCAAGAAAGTCAGTTAGTGCTTAACATACTGCCTGGCATAGAATTGGTTTTATATATAAATGCTAGATATTTACCATCATCATCATCATCAACATATTATTATTATTACTTCTCAACCTCCTCCAACAAGCAAAACAGTTGGGTGAGGAAACACACTATGAGTAAAATAATTATAACTGATATAGACATATCAGGAGAACTGGGAAGCTCCTCAATAAAAAATAGAGTCCCTCGAGGTGGTTCAAGGGATTGAGAACCAGGCCTAGAGACGGGAAGTCCTGGGTTCAAATCTGACCTCACATACTTCCTAGCTGTGTGACCCCAGGCAAGTGATTTAATCCTTATTGCCCAGCCCTTATTGCTCTTTTGCCTTAGAACCAATACCCAGAATTGATTCTAAATGGGAAGGATTTTTTTTTTAAAGTATCATCACTGAAATGTATCTCTCTGGGTTTACTGCTTCTTTGCTCTCTTTTCCAGATATGTGATTTCTTTTCCAGGAAGTTCTGCAAAAAAAAAAAAAAAAATATATATATATATATATATATATATGTGTGTGTGTGTGTGTGTGTGTGTGTGTGTGTGTGTGTGTGTGTGTAGGGAATGGTAATGTTTAATCCAAAGGAATAAAATGCTAGTGGAAGCACTTGGGGCAACATTAAAGGAAGTATATTTGAACTGTGTGGGCCTGCCTGATACCTCTTGTCATGTTATATAGGTGATCTGAGTGGGAGATCAATCCTAACAGGAAAAGGACACATTGTGGAACAGGAGAGAATTGCACATGAATCTGAGTTTACTTTTCTTTTTAAGCATATCATAAATGTAATGTGTAACTTTAAAGCTGTCCTGCTTTTCTGTGATTACTTCTGATTACTTCTGTTATATTTTCATTTGGGGGAAGTAGAAGAGGGAGAAACCCTATCCTTCACCCTACTTTTCTATTCTCCTCCAACTGAAAAAAAAAAAAAGAAAAATATTATTTGTAAGAGAAATGCCTAGCCAGACCAAATAAACTTCTGTATTGGCCACTCCCAAAAATATATGTCTCAGGGGCAGCTGGGTAGCTCAGCCAGACCTAGAGACTGGAGGTCCTGGGTTCAAATCTGGCCTCAGACACTTCCTAGCTGTGTGACCCTGGGCAAGTCACTTGACTCCCATTGCCTAGCCCTTACCACTCTTCTGCCTTGGAGCCAATACACAGTATTGACTCCAAGATGGAAGGTAAGGGTTTAAAAAAAAAATGTATGTCTCATTCTTGAGTTCATCACCTCTCTGATAAACTGACTTTATCACTGGTCCTTTGGAATTGTGGTTCATCATGGTCTTGATCAGTTATTTAGTGATTCGGAGTTGTTTTTCTTTATACCAAGACTGTTATTATAGAAATTATTCTCCTAATTCCTATTCACTTCACTCTGCATCAGTTTAAACAAGTTTTTCCAGACTTCTCTGAAATTCTCCCTTTCATTATTTTTATGCTGAAATAATATTCTATTTCATTCATCTACCATCATTTGTTCAGCTATTTCTTCAATGGATACATACTTCCTTAGTTTTCAGTTCTTTGTCACTGGGGGGGGGAGGGGAAGTTGCTGTGAGGTATTTGAACAAATGGATTCTTTTTTCTTTTTCTTTTATCTCTTTGGGCCTCATAGTATTAGCCTCATAGTGGTATTGCTGGATATAAATACTATAACTATGCTATAATAACTTTTGGGGAATAGTTTCAAATTGTTTTCCAGAATAGCTCTACCAACACTCTGTTGGTATCATACCTATTTTCTGACAGCTCCACCGACAATTGTCATTTTCCCTTTTTTGGATTTATTTGACAATATAATGAGTGTGAGGCAGAAACTTAGGATTGCTTTAATTTGTATTTCTCTACTTATTCATGATTCAGCTTCTTTTTTCATACTGTTTACTGATAGGTTTGATTTCTTCCTTAGAAGAATGCCTGCTCATATCCTTTAATTATCTATATGAGAATGGCTTTTGTTCCTATAAATTTAAACCAGTTTCTTATATATTTGCTACAAAGATTTTTTCCCTTAATTTCTCTTCTAATCTTAACTGCATTGGTTTTGTTTGCCTAAAATATTTTAAATTTCATATACTCAAAAAATCCATTTAATGCCAACCATTTGCCATAAAAAGGATAAAGAATAGAGACTGAATGACATCTCTTCTGTTCTTTCCAGTTTCCAAGATCTGTTGATATTTTTCTTATGCTTTTTTTAACTCTTACTTTCTGACTTAGTAAACTCTAAGGCAGAAGGGCAAAGGTTTGAATTACAAGGTTAAGTGACTTGTCCAGGGTCATACAGTTAGGAAGCATCTGAAATCATAGTAAAACTCACATCTTCCCAATTCTAGACCTGGTGCTCTATTCACTGAACCACCTAACTACTCTGGTTTTTCCTTTTAATGTCATATATCCCTTCTACCCTCACCATCTTTGATGTCTGGCCAAGCTCTAAATGTTCCACAATGCCTTCTTCAGTTGCCTTCATGGCTGCTGGAACAAATTGTTTTTTCATCTACCTATTCTGCTTGGGGCAGTCTTTACATGCTTGGTGTAGACACCTCTCATCCCTTGGCAACTCTCTGATAGGTCTGAGGCCTGTTGTTGACCCTTAATCTGGTTTAGCCCATCTGCCAAGATGGTTTTATTGGGATGTGCCCACCTTGCATATTAAAGCTACTTGGAGCCACCAGTAGAAGATGAGGGCCTCCACTGGGAAGGAAGCAGTATGTAGATAGTAGAAGGTTTGGGAAGCAGTTGGCTTATGACTGGATAAGAGAATCATGGGGAAGAAAGAAAAAAAGGGGCAAAGATGATTTAAAGCCCATAAGCAGGGGTAACATTGGGAGGACAGTGCTATCATAAGGAAGTTAAAAGGAGGGAAAATTCTAGAGAGAAAATGATAAAACCGATCCTTGGGGGATACTCAAACTAGTAGGAGAAGAATGACAGATTGGAGAAAAGATCTAAGAGTTGTTAAACAGGTAAGTGGAGAACCAGGACAAAGTGATGAATTGGAAGCCAAGGGAGGAAAGAGAATCATAACTTCTTCCATGAAGAGCAGGAAAGGACCCTAGAGGTCAAGTCCAACACCTTCATTTTACGAATGGGGTAATGAGAACCAGAGAAGGGGAAGTGATTCTCTCATTCTCTTATAGCTAGTAAATGTTTGAGTCACAATTTGAACCAGAAGTGTTGTAAAGCTCAAAGGAGATCATGGATGTAAAGTACTTTGCAAGCCCTAAAATGCTACATAATGAAACATAGATGGCACTGTGGATAGAGTGCCAGGTCTAGAGACTGAAGGTCCTGGGTTCAAATCTGGCCTCAGATAATTCCTAGCTGGGTGACCCTGAGCAAGTCACTTAACCCCCAATGCCTAGCCCTTCCTGCTCATCATCTGCCTTAGAACCAATACTTAGTATTGATTCCAAGATGGAAGGTAAGGGTTTGTAAATATATATGTATATATATATATGTGTACATATATATATATATATATGATTTTTTTTTTACCAATTACATGTAATGACAAATTTCCACACAAGTTTTCCTAAGCTATAAGATCGAACTTCTCTTCCTCCCTCCCTTCCTTCCCCCTCCCAGTCCTGGCAAGCAATTCAATCTGAATTATACATGTATTATCATGCGAAACATATTTCCATATTGTTATTTTTGTGAGTGAGTAATCTTATAAAATTAAAACCCCAAAACATAAACCAAGATAAACAAAGAAAAATCATCTGCTTTTATCTATATTCAGACTCCAACAGTTCTTCCTCTGGAGGAGGAGAGCAGTCTTTGTCATAAATGAAGGTAAGGATTTTTTTTAATGTTGTATAAGAGGAATCTATGTGGCACAGTGGCTAGGACACCAGGCCTTGGGTCAGGAGGATCTGAGTTCAGATCTGGACCTAGACATTTTCTAGCTGCATAACCCTGGGCAAGTCCCTTAACCTCAATTGCCTAGCCCTTATTCTTCTGTCTTAGAGTTGTTGCTATGACCAAAAGTAGGAGCTTTTAAAAATATTATGTTATTTCCAGTTATCATTATAATTATTATATTTATATGATATATATATATATAATTAGCCTCCAGTCATCAGGCTTCTAGTATTGTGACAACTTCAATTCCCTGAGCCTTCTCTGGCACTCCTGCTGAGCTCAAACAATATTTATAGAGCAATACAGGGGTGTGCTGGTAAATGTTTAACAACTGGGCTCTCTGGGGGGAAAAGTATACTTGTGCACTTTTAAGTTTTAATTGCCTTGTTAACACATTCTTAAGTCTAGATAATCAACAATATGATGAATCAAGCCTTGATAAAATCTTGCTGCTTTTTGAGATAATAAATGTTCATACTGAACATTTAACGATCATGCTGAAATAGAAAATTCCACAGCCAACTTCTCCATGCAGTTAGTCCTGATTTAAACCAGAGACAAACATCAAATCCTTGGCTAGTTCTTCCTGAATGAAGAGTTAGTCAACCCTGTTAAATGATGAAGAAAACTTAGGGTGGTTCAGTACCAGGAAAAAGCCAATGTGGGGGTGGGGGAGGAGGAGGGGGGTGTTACAGCTGGGTGGGTCAGTAGATGGAGAGTCAGGCCTAGAGATGAGAGTTTGGATTCAAATTTGACCTTTCACACTTCCTAGCTGTGTGACCCTGGACAAGTCCCTTAACCCCCATTGCCCAGCCTTTACTGCTCTTCTGCCTTGGAACCAATACACGGTATTGATTCTAAGATGGAAGATAAGGGGAAGGAAGGAAGGAAGGAAGGAAGGAAGGAAGGAAGGAAGGAAGGAAGGAAGGAAGGAAGGAAGGAAGGAAGGAAGGAAGGAAGGAAAGAA
>NC_058131.1:569641672-569669162 GCF_016433145.1 Gracilinanus agilis
AGGAAGGAAGGAAGGAAGGAAGGAAGGAAAGAAGGAAGGAGGAAGGAAGAAAAAGAAAGAAAAGCCAATGGATTTGGCAATTAAGTGGTATTATCAGAAGCTAGACTGAAGAAGTAGAGGAGTGAGTGGCTGGAAAGGAATCAGAAATTCAATATCTACTTTCTAGAATGTTATCTGGGAAAGGAGTGGGCTGGACATGGGGAGAGGATAATAACTTGAAGTTATGTCAAAGTCAAGGGAGAGGTGGGCTTTTGTCTTTTTTTTTAAGATAGGGGAAAATTGAGCATGTTTGTGGGTAGCCAAAGGAACCATGAGAGAGAGGAAAGGTTTAAGGTGAAATAGAGAAAGAGGATGACGACTAGAGCAAGGTCCTAGAGGAGTTTTCTAGATGATTTCTCTGCCTCTAGCCCTGCTTCTATCCAATCTATCCTGCACATAAACCACACTCAGATTGATTTGTTTTAAGCTCTTATTTTTATCTTATTACTATTATGCTCAAGAACCCACAATGGTGGGGACAGCCAAGTGGCTTAGTGGCTTGAGAGCCAGGTCCAGAGACTGGAGGTCCTGAGTTCATATTTGGCTTCAAACACTTCCTAGCTGTATGACCCTGGGCAAGTCACTGAATCCCCATTGCCTAGAGCCCTCACCACTCTTCTGTCTTAGAACCAATATAGAGATTGATTCTAAGATGAAATGTAAGAATTTATATATCTTTTAAAACTTGCAATGGCCCTATGCATATCCTGCATGTAATTTGGAGGAATAGAACTTCAGGTGCTAGACTAAGCTAGAACCAGCTCTAATTGCATGGAGAAGTTGACTAATAAATTTTCTATTTCAGCATGGTTGCTAAATGTTCACTATGAGCATTTATATCTTATAAAAATCAGAAGAATCAGCAGAGTTCCAGCACCTGGAGCCCATGGCAAAATCTAGAAGCCATGCCCAGTGAGGAGAAACCCCTAAGGAATAACATTCTTGATCCAGCCCAGAAGTGAATCAGTCTGGTAGATAAGATACTTCTCCCTGAAAAGGTATGATTCATCCCACTGCAAGAAAGAAATTTGGTTGGAGCAGGGGTGGGGGGGGGGGTGTTTTTATAATGACCATTTTGAGTTTGAGTTCACTCTCCCCAAGAACCAAAGAGATAGAGGAGAATATACTCCCTTTGGGGGGGGGGTGTAGTACTTTGGTTCTTGCTATATGTTCTCGAGTAAAGATCTTTTTTTCCTAAGTAATTGGTATTAATTGGCTAGTTGATATCGGGGAGATATTAACGAATTAATTTAATATTGATGGAACATACTAGATGGGGGCTCGTGATTACTAGAAAAAACACTTCTAACCCTTCAGAGTCATAATCTAGAGAACTGAAGGGGCTGGAAAAGTGCCTTGGGGAGGGGGGTGAGAGAAATAGTGAAATTCTTGGGGATCCAATTTGCCAGTGGGAATTAGAGCTAGAAGGAAGAGCTCAGAATCTACATCCTACATATACACAGCAGGGCTGCAGGAGTCAAGATTCTCCTTCATACTGTATGTACATATATACATTTCAACCAGGTTAACATTCCTTATAAAAAGAAAATATTTAACAATGTCATATAGTGGAAAGAATAGTGTATTAAGATTTGAATCTAGATTTTGCTACTTTTTTCCCGTGTGACTTTGGGAAAGTCACTAAAAACCTTTCTGGGCCTCAATTTCCTCATCAATAAGATAGATGCCAACCACATCTGCTCTACCTAATCTCGAAAGAATTTTGCAAGGGTGCAATGAGATAATGTAAGCAACGTTGTTTTGGAAAATTACAAAACACAATTCGCATGTAAGGTATTGCTATGATCATTAATCATGAGTTTTTACTTAAGCTAACAAATCATTATCTTCCAAAGTAGAATTACCAACAATATCTTGATTAATGAATGTACTCATCATTGTCCCTAGAGAGTACAAGAGATAGAGGGCTAGGCCTGGAGATAGGAAGACCTGAGTTCAAATCCGTTCTCAGACACCACCTAGCTGTGAGATCCTACCCAAGTCACAATCTCTCTCTACCTCAGTTTCTTCACCTGTAAAATGGGGGTAATAACCATTCCTCCCAAGGATATTAGGATCAAATGAGAAATATTTGTAAAGCACTTACCATAGTGCTTGGCAAATTTTGCTGTTGTTAAATTTTTTTGGCAGTGTCCAACTCTTTGGGACCTCATATTTTTTAAACCCTTAACTTCTGTGTATTGGCTCCTAGGTAGAAGAGTGGTAAGGGTGGGCTAATGGGGGTCAAGTGACTTGCCCAGGGTCACACAGCTGGGAAGTGTCTGAGGCCGGATTTGAATGTAGGACCTCCCGTCTCTAGGTCTGGTTCTCGATCCACTGAGCTACTCAGCTACCCTCTATGGGACCTCATTTTTGTTGTGTCTTCTTAGAAAAGATATTGCAGTGGTTGGTCATTTCCATCTCTAACTCGTTTTGTAAATGAAGAAACTACGGCAAAGAGGGTTAAGTGACTTGCCAGGGGTCACACCGCTACTAAGTATTGGAGGGCAGATTTGAACTCAGGAAATACCCAACACTCTATCCATTGCGCCACCTAGCTGCCCCTCTTTGGCACATAGCAGGTGCTTAATAAATGATGGTTTCCTTCTCTTGTTCACTATTTTATGATAGGCATAAGTGCATATTCATAATCTATGAGGCATGGGAAGATGTTAGAATCAGAATTTTGGATTTTTTTTTTTATCCTGGGACTCCATTCTAGAGCATAGGGCCACAACCAGTAGGCAATGGGTCACACAGTCGCTCAGGGTCACCCAACTGGGAAGTGTCTGAGCCCGGATTTGAACCTAGGACCTTTCGTCTCTAGGCCTGGCTCTCAATCCACTGAGCTAGCCCAGCTGCCCCTACTTAAGGTTGCAGTTTCTTTAGCAGATGTAGTTTTTACAGGGTGGGGTTGCTAGCCCCACGCCCAACCCTCCTCCTTTTTCATCCAGGCTAGGGACTGTCCTTGGCCCAGGAGTGGTAAGGGTGGGCAATAGGGGTCAAGTGACTTGCCCAAGGTCACACAGCTGGAAGGGTCCGAGGCCGGACTTGAACCTAGGACCTCCAGTCTCTAGGTCTGGCTCTCAATCCACTGAGCCACCCAGCTGCCCCCTAGTTTAGATTAGAATAATTGAATTAAAAAAACAAACCTTACCTTCTATCTTAGAATCATTACTAAGTATCACTTCCAAAGCAGAAGAATAGTAAGGGCTAGGCAATTAAGGCTCAGTGACTTGTCCAGGATCACACAGTTAGGAAGTATCTGAGGCCAGATTTGAACCCAATATCCCCCATCTCCAGGTTTGGCTCTCTAACCACTGAGCCACCTAGCTGTCCCTAATAAATGAATTTTGAAGATGGTCTTCAAGGCCAACTAGTCCAATCCCTTTTATTTCACAATTGAGGAAAGGAAAGCCCAGAGAAAAGGAATGATTCAGTCAAAATTAACCAGCTAGTAAATGCAAAGTTAAGACTAAAACTCTGGTCTAGCTAGTGAAAGGAACCACCAGAAAACATTTACGAAAGCTGTGTAAGTTAGCTCTGCCAGGTCTAGGACAAATTCGATGGAAGAACACCCTCCCCACTGGGACCTAGCAATCCAAACAGAAACAGCAGAAAGGAGGCAAAGATACTCTTCAGAAGGCAGAAACACACAGCAGGTCTTCGTTTCCTCTTCAGGCTGCATTCCTGACTTTCCCAGTCTCACTCTACAATGACCCAGAAGCTTCTTCGCCCTCGAAGTTCATTCCATCCCTGAAGCCTCTCCTCTGATTGGCTGGTTCCTTCCAGAGTCCCCGTCTTCATCCCTCTCTAGGCTGAACTTCTGACTCTTCTGGACTTTCTCTACAATCCAGAAACCTTCATCAATCCCCTCCTTCCCAACACCTTTCCAGCTTCCTATTATAGGTTGCCTTCCCCCATTAGAGTGTAAATTCTTAGAAGGCAAGATCCTTTTTTTTTGCTTGAATTTAGAATACTTAGCACAGTACCTGACACATTGTAAGGGTTTAATAAATGCTTGCAGACTCAACTTAACAGCAGATCTGTGGGGTTTTTTTCCACTTTAAAATTATGGAATCTGAGGCAGCTAGTTGGCTCAGTGGAGAGAAAGTCAGGTCTAAAGATGAAAAGTTCTAGGTTCAGAAGTGATCTCAAACACTTCCTAGCTGTGTAATCCTGGGCAAGTCACTTAAGCCTAGGGTTTCCTACTCTTACCACTCTTCTGTCTTGAAACCAATATTTAGTATCGATTCTAAGATAGAAGGTAAGGATTTTAAAAAGCAAAATAAAGGGGACGTCTAATTGACTCAGTGGATTGAGAGGCAGTCCCACAGATGGGAGGTCCTGGGTTCAAATCTGACCTCAGACACTTCTTATCTGTGTGACCCAGGGCAAGTCACTTACCTCCCATTGCCTAGCCCTTACTGTTCCTCTGCTTTAAAACCAATCTACAGTACCAATTCTAAGACAGAAGATAAGGGTTTCAAATGAAATAAAGAAAGGAATTTTTATTATATTAGCATACACACAAATTAGTATCCATCCACAAAGCTCATCATGTTTATCCAAGGGTTGTTTTGATGTAGAGTTTAGGAAAACCAAAATTTTTGCAGAAGAAAATACAAAAATAAACCCTGGGGTCCCACCCCATCTGGTGCTCCCAACTCCCAGATACTCATCTTTTTTGGCATTAAAAAGGCCAATCCAAGACTTAGAATTTTCTCCAGACTCAAGCATAGACATTCCAATTTTTATTTAAAGATTCTAATTTCTGGATGTTTATTTTGGGGGATTACAATGGTGGCTTAAGCTACTTGAAGACATTATGGAGTTGAAATCTTTCCTTCACTTGGCTGCTAAAGTTTAATTCAGTCTAATTATTTCATATTACATCGACTATAATAGTTTCATAATTTCTAGGATATTAAGCACTTAATATGTTGTGTCATTTGAAATCACATATTAAATTCAGCAAAGTACATTTTAATGAGAGTTAAGTGGTGTGAAAATATTAATGCAATGTAATAGTTCATTTGGGGTGCTCATATTTCGTAAGGCCTATCACACTGCGCAGATGCCCACCGACAGATACCAGGTAACAGGATGAGCTCTGGACTTGCCCAGGTTTGGAAGCGGGCATGAAATCAGGAAAGGATTAAAAGTGCCATGGAATGGAATACAGTAAGGATCTGGGGCCATTTACTCTCCCTGCTGCGATCCCTAATAAACAAATGGAAGGGCTATTTTTGGAGCCAATGAAATGTACCTTTCTCTGCCTCTTCCTCTTCCCTGGCTCCCTCCATCCTATACCTTTTCCTAACTTTCCAGGGATTCCTTCCGCTCTCTCCCTCCTTTGCCATTTTAAATAGCCTGGAGAGGGCAATGATTAAGCCAAAAGGAGACAGCTTTAATGGTAAGGTTCGAGGCATCCCTGGAGGACTTCCTTTTGGAAAGAGGAACTCCCAAACAGAGTAATGTAATGAAAAGAACCCTGAGTCTGAAGTAAAGGGACACCTGTGTTCACATCCCAGCTCCATCATTTATTAGTTTTGGGACCAAAGGCATGCTAGTTAATTTCTCTGAGCCTGAAGTTCCTTGTGTATAAAATGGGTATGATAATATTTACAAAGTGCTGTGTAAACTATGAAGCCTTCTATATATTATAATCTTGTTTGTTCAACATTATTTTCATGTTCCTATTGGAATATGGACTCCTTGAGAGTGGGTACAATCTTTGGCCTTTTTTTTTTTTTTTTTTTTGTATCCTCGGTGCTTACTTAGCACTTACTTACCTGGCACATAGGAAGTATTTAATAATAAATGCTTATTGATTGACTTCAGAAATGTGACTTAATTGGCCCCTTGTGCCATCATTTCTTATTTTCTCCATGAAGTCATCAGTCAACATTTATTAGTCTCTTACTGTTTATCAGACACTGTTCTAAGAGCTTTATTAATATGATCTCATTCAAACCTCAAGATAATCTTAAAAGGTAGGTGCTATTGTCATCCCCATTTTTACTTTTTTTTTAGTTTCACACCATTTATTTATTTTATCTTTATTTTATTCCAATTACAAATTTATGCATAAGTTTCCAAAGTTACATGATTCATGTCCTCTCCCTCCCCTCTTCCCTCCTCGCTCCCAAAATCGATAAGCAATTTTACTGGGTTATACATGTATTATCACTCAAAACGTATTTCGATATCATTCATTTTTGTAACTGAATAATCTTATAAAACCCAAACCCCTAGTCATAAACCCAAATAAACAAGTGATAAATCATATGTTTTCTTCTGCATTTCTACTCCAACAGTTCCTTCTCTGGAGATGGATAGCATTCTTTTTCATAGGTCCCTCAGAATTGTCTTGTGTCATTGCATTGCTATTAGTAGCAAAGTCTATTACATTTGCTCATTCCACAATATTGCAGTTACGGTGTATAATGATCTTCTGGTTCTGCTTGTTTCACTCTGCATCAGTTCATGTAGATCTTTCCAGCTCTTTCTGAAATCATCCTGTTCATCATTCCTTACAGCACAATAATATCCCATCACCATCGTATACCACAGTTTCTTCAACCATTGCCCCAAATGAGGCACATCTCTTTAGTTTCCAATTTTTTGCCACCACAAAAGCACAACTATAAACATTTTTGCACAAACAAGATCTTTCCCATTTTTTAAAATCTCTTCGGGATACAGACCTAGTAGTGGTTTTGCTGGGTCAAAAGATATTTCACAGCTTTTATTGAGTGATCTCAATTATCACTGTGGCTGGGTCAGCCTGAACTGACAACAGAAAATGCTCTCCCAACTCCTGTTGTCCAGGGACAGAGGCATATTCCAGATCGCATGCCAAGAGAACACGAGACTTCTATGACGCCAGCTTCAACAATGGTGTCATCTAGTAAGGGACAGGGTCATGGCACATTCAACTGCCTCTTCCATGGTTATGAAAGAGCCTTTGAGGAAGACAGAGGTTTAAATGACTTATGCAGCATTACATGGCTAGTAAGGATTTGAACTTGGGTCCTCCTGACTCCAGATCTGCTGCTCTATCCATTGGGTCACCTAGCAGCCCCAATGAGCACTAGTCTTGTACTCAGCTTTCAAAGTCAGGCAAAACAAGGTAGTTCAGTGGACAGAGCACCAGAATAGATAGGAGGTCCTAGGTTCCAATCTGTTAACTATGTGACCCTGGGCAAGCCACTTAACCCTTACTGCCCTTCTGCTTTGGAACTGAGACTTAGTATCAGTTCCAAGACAGAGTGTAAGGGCTTGTGTTTTTAAAATTCAGACAAAACATAATCAGTATCAATTGGCTCCTTAATCTGCAGCTACTCAGATAAAAAATAAATTTTCTCTTCCTCTTGAGAACTTTTTTATGATATTAAAAACAAGATGAAAGATGAAAGAAGGGACAGTAGATAGAGATCCAGACCTGGAGATGGGAGGTCCTGGGTTCAAATCTGGCCTTAGACACTTCCTAGCTGTGTGACCCTGGGCAAGTCACTCAACCCCCATTGCCTAGCCCTTACTGCTCTTCTGCCTTGGAACCAATACACAGTATTGATTCTAAGACAGAAGGTAAAGGTTAAAAAAAAAAAGATGAAAAGGAACAGACAAAAGATAATAGCCATCCTTTAATCTTCTCTTAGCCAAAGGAAGGTCCTCCTTAGAAAGAGGATCTATACATAAACGAAGAAAGGCTACTTGCCATTTTTGCCTTTTCCCCATTCTGAATATGACATCTTTTGGATTCATGGATTATAAAGATGAATGAACGTCAGGACAAATATCATGGATAGTCGCTGTGCACAGTCAGTGAGCAAGATCCACAGCTGAACAGAAGAGAGACCGGCTTGCTGTTGGGGAATCTGAGCAGTTCTTAATAACAGTCCTCAAACAAAGGCTCATCTATTTCCACTGTTCTGCTGATGCTCTATGACTGCACACAGGCATGTGGGCAAATGTTTAACAACTGTCTTTTCAGAGGAAAAAAAAGTCCTTTCACCAGACTTTTCATTTTCGTCTGCATCATTAACATTTGTCTTCATTTTCTTAAGTCTAGACAATCAGCACAACAATAAATCAAACAGTAATTTGTAACATTTGCCAATTTCCAAGGTGTAGATGTTCACACACTGAAAATTTAACAATTGGCTCTTGGAGCAAATACAAGCTGGCTTCAGCATACCACTAGCTACGAGTCATAGAATACCATCATTCTCTGAAGAATTAAAGTCAAGGATTATCCAAAAGGAAGTGGAGGGGCACATGGTGGGCATGAGCAAGTTGTAACACATGAAAATCAATCCTTCAGCAAGCATTTATTCAGCTTCTAGTTAGTATGCCAGGCCCTTACTCACAGGGATCTCACTTACATTCTAGCAATTCCAACATTCCAACTCTTCATTAAAAATGAAAAATCGCTCAGGAAAAGCCGAAAAATAATAATGATAGTTATTGAGCTTCACAGCTTTCAAAGCACTTAACAAATAATATATTGTTTTATCCTCCCAGGGCAAGAGTCATTAGTAGGAAATGACAGGAACAAAAACTCAAAGGTAGGAATAAATTTACAGGCTTCATAGAATTGAGATTTAGAAGGGATCTTAGAGGTCAACTATTACAACCCTATCATTTTACAGATAAGGAAACTGAGGCCCATAAAGGTGAAATGATTTGCCCACGGTCTCATAACTAGCCAAGAAGCCAAGGTTCTCTTTATTTTACTGGAAGGGTAAAAGTTGGTGCAAAAATAAGTGTCCCTCCCAAAATAATAATAATAATAATAATAATAATACATATTATGTGTTTGACCATAAGCAGCTAGTGACTCAGAACTATTTTAAAAATGTTTTCTAGTTCATTTCCCTTTGGCCTTAGGACTTCCTCCAACTTCAATCCTCAGAATATACCCCAATTGCACTACTTAAAAATTGACCCATGGCCTTAGATAAATTGAGCCTCTGTTTCTTCCCATAGAATGACTAACTTGTGGGGTCACCTTCGTTTTAAAGAAGGGGAGACTAGAGCAAAAGGGAGCCAGTAAGGCTGAGGGCCACAAATGGTTAACTAGGAGTCAGTAGCCCAACTCTTTATGTACCCACCTTGATGTGTGACCTTGGGTAAGTCACTTAATTTTTTTAATTACATATTCAATTTTATCTTATTTTCAGTCCCAAATTCTCTACTTCTCTCCACCTCCTCCCCCCACCCTATTGAGAACAAAATAAATGAGTAAGTCACTTAAGAACTTGGGATCTAGGGGCAGGAAGGTGGCTCAGTGGAGGTCCTGGGTTCAAATCTAGCCTCAGATACTTCTTAACGGTGTGACCCTGGGTAAGTCACTTAATCCCCATTGCCTAGCCCTTACTTCTCATCTGCCTTGGAACTAATATACAGTATCGATTCTAAAATAGAAGGTAAGGATATTCAACAAAAGAATTTAGGATCTAGAGTTAGAAGGGACCCTAGACATCATGAAGTTCAAGAGAGGCAGTTGGGAAAAGCTGGGTTCTGATCCTACCCCAGGCACTTACTTATAGTTATGTAACCCTGCCAGAGTCACTTTACATTTCTGGACCTCAGTTTCCTCATCTGTAAAATGAAGTGGTAGGTCTTGATGATCTCTAGTGCCCCCTCAAATTCTACATCTATAAATCTTTAATTTCCTGGTTTAAAAAATTAAACAAGACCAGAAAAGGTAAAGGACTTGCCCAGGGCCACAGGACTAGTCAAGATTTAGCTTCAGGCCTTGTCACACCTAACTGAGTAATTTTCCCTCTGCTTCATATACTTCTCCTGGTCTCAGTGTCTCCATCTGTAAAATGAAACATTTGACCTAGATAAGTGATGGCAAACCTTTTAGAGACCACGTGCTGTGCCCCCCAGACTGCATGCTGTGTCCTGTCCCTCAGAAACTGAGTACTCTCCCCTCCCCCTGTCACCTTACCCTAGACAGGGGAGGGAGAAAGAGATAGGAGTGGTCCAAGAGCTCTGCTCAGGGGAGGGAAGAAGTGCTTCCATTAGGCTGCTGGGCAGAGGTGGGGGAGACAGAAGGGAGCAGCTCCACCAGAGTCCCTTTGCCTTTCTGGTGACTAACTGGTGGATAATGGCACACATGCCCACAGAGAAGTCTCTGCATGCCATCTTTGGCACACATGCCATAGGTTCACCAACACAGGCCTAGATGATCACGCAGGTCCTTTTAAATCCTTGTAGTCTATGACATGAACAAATCTTCTATGACAAGGATTGGAGACTTGATTCATTCTATATTGGTATTCATGCTTGAGAATTCTTGGGTACCATATACAATATACTAGAAATGTAACCCTTTGCCCTCGTGCAGGTGAAATTTCAAAGGGGATAAAATGGCCCCAAATGGAGCTTTTTTCCTCCTTTCTCCAAAACTCCTGTCTTCTTTCTTAATATCAATTCTAAGACAGAAGAGCTTTAAGGGCTAAGCAATTAGGGTTAATTGACTTACTCAAGGTCACCTGGCTAGGAAATGTCTGAGGTCATATTTGAATCCAGGTCCTTCTGACTCCACGCTTGGAACTCTATCCATGGTGCCAACTAGCTGCCCCAGAGCTTTTTGTGATTTTCAGTCCATTGTTTTTACTTGAAAAGGTTCTGTTTCTGGTTCTCCCGCTAATTAGCATTATGATCTTTTACAAGTCACAACTTCTGTGGACCTGAGTTTCTTCATCCATAAGTGCTTCTTCATCCATGAGGGTTGAACTGGAATAGGGAGCACATGCAGAACTTCAGGATGGCCACGTGTGGTTCAGTGCTGGGAGAGTTAGAGAAACTTCGAGATGATAAAGCAATTTTCTTATTGTCTGTGCAGAACAGGGAGGTCTGCTGGCTCAGTGGAATTTTTTTAATGGAGTGTTCCATTCTCTTTCACTCCCTCTTCCATTTGCAGAAGCAGTTGGGACGATTTGAATCTGTCCCTGGAGGGATGGGAGTAGAAGATTGTCACCATTCCTTGAATCCCAAAATTATGGTGAGTGTTCCCATGTAGTGACTGGGGAGAGCAATGGTGGGGCAGTATCGGAAGTGGAGAGAAGTTCAGCTAGGATAGCCTGAGCCCTGGCTTCTGTCTGTCATTCTTTCTGTCATCTGAGCCTCTCCTCTCCCCCAACCCTATGAGGGAAGTGCTTCAGGTGTGATCACCATCTTATAAATTTGAAAACCTACCTAAAAAGGTTAACTAGCCTATAGCCACATAGTGAATGAATATCAGAGGTGGGAACTGAACCCAGTTCTCCCTGATTCCAGCACACTCTTCACTATCTATGTCATTTCTTGTTCCTGTCTGACTCCGTGATCTCATTCGAGGTTTTCTTGGCAGATACTAGAGTGGTTTGCTATTTCCTTCTCCAGCTCATTTTGCAGCTAAGGAAACTGAGACAAACAGGGTTAAGTGACTCACTCAGGGTCACAAAGCTAGGAAGTGTCCAAGTCACATTTGAACTTGAGAAGATGAGTCTTCCTGACCTCACGTTCCATGCTCTACCCACTTTGCTGCTAGCCTCTCAAAATAATGATTGCATTCAAAATGATTTCAAAGTTGTGAGGATTAAATGAGAATAATACATGTTGAGTGCTTTGTGATTATTGATCACTGAACAAATGTCAGCTATAATAATAATATTAATTACTATTATGTTTAGGGTTTTAAAAAAAACAATTAACCTGTCTTATAATTGATATTAAGTATTGGTTCTGAGGCAGAACGGTAGTAAGAGCTAGACAACTGGGGTTAAATGACTTGTCCAGGGTCACACAACTAGGCAATGTCTGAGGTTGGATTTGAACCTAGGTCCATCCTGACTCTAAGCCTACCTGTCTACTCACTGAGCCACCTAGCTATTCCTGTTTGTTTGTTTTGTTTTCTGAGTCTTGTTAACTTTCTTTGGGAACACTGTATTCTTCTGGTACCCTAGACTTTATTAAAGGAATTGAAACAGTAGCAAAACTCTTTCTCACCAAAGAATTAAAAATTCCTGTCGAGAACCTGCATTCTAAAAGAGGATAATAAATTTACAGTTGTAGGGGACTATAAAAACCAACTAGACCAGTGATGGCGAACCTTTTAGAGGGGCAAAAAATGTCCAAAGGCATGCCTGGAGAAGGGGAGCAGAGCAATCTGGCCCCTCATCCCTCTGGCTTTCTAGTAACAAACTCTGGTGAACTTTGTGCAGGGGTGATGGCAGGAGTGCTTACAGAGAGGGCTATGAGTGTCCCCTCTAATACATATGCCATAGGTTTGCCACCATGGACTTAGACCAACTTCCTCATTTTTTAGATGAGGAAGCTGAGGCTTAGAGATGTTAGATGACTTTCCGAATGGATCACAGGTACTAAATGACAGAGCTTAAATTTGAACCCTGATCCTCTGACTCCAAATGCTTAATCTTGGAAAGTGAATAGCCCATACTAGAATTCCATGCATACATGAGAGGGTAGGGAAGATACACTTGACCAGGGGGCCCCTTTCCAGAGTTCTTAAAATCACACCCTAGGTGCCCTAGGGGACACCTTATTTTTCTCCTTCAAAGTTGTGTCTGTGAGTCAGTCAGTTCATAAATATTGGTAAATGTTAATAGCATTTACTATGTGCCAAGCACCATGCTAAGTGCTAGGAATACAAATATAAAAACAGAAAGACAGTTCTTGCTCTCAAGGAGCTTACAGTCTAATGAGGGAAGAAAATAAGCAAAAAGAGTTGAAGGAACTGGGAGAGAAGGTACCCAACCCCAGGGAATATGATGGAGAAACCCAAAGGATTACAGTCAGGAGAGATACTAAAAGTTGGCTCTCTGGAGTCCCTTCCTTAAATGGCAATTTGGGGAGAAGCGTAACACTCCATCCTCCAAACTGAGGTGCAGAGGGTACTGATGGGGTGTGAGTAACAAGGCTAAGATCTTACCAGATAGTGAGGTTTCCCCTGGTGGGAGAGACAGGGAGAGATTCTAGAACACCTAAAAGAACAAGAATCTTCCATTTTCTTCCAGCTAGAGGGAACCTTTCCAAAACTTGACTTTCCCCGTAATGGTTTCAATATATCATGGGTTGGCATAAGAAATCAAATGGGAATTTTGGGGGAGTTTTGTGGAAGCTGCAAAGGCCAGCAGACAACACAGAAAAAGTTTAGAAACTAAAGAATACATAAACTATATGTCTAGTATTGTATAATATCAACTTTCTTTCTTTTAATGCCATAAATATACAAAATTTCTTTTACTGTAAACACTCCATAAAAGAAAAAGAAAAAATTCAGACTTCTTCTCTGGTACAGAGGGAGGGCCAAAAAATTTTACATGAATTTTCCAGCTAACAAGGGCCCTAACCCTTTTAATGTGAAAGGGATATCAGGACTTCCAAAGACCCTAACACTGAACTGGGGGCTGGATCTGTAGAGATATCCATGTTTACCGTACCCCTCCCCCCATCATCTCCCAACTCTATCGGCCTAGTTCTCCTTTTATCCCAAAATACAGCAGTCAGCTATACTGTTTAGAAAAGCAGTCAGCTTCCTGGAAAGTGGACAAAATAAAGAAGGGAAAAAGTGGAATCAGGAAGTCGGGCATTCTAGCACCAACCCTTCTGCCCTATTCCCAAACCTCAGGCGAAAGAATGATGTACTCAAACTCCTTCTCTCCCACCAACCATTGGCTCCTCTGATCTGTCATACCTCCAAAGCAGAAGCTTCCTTGTCACAACCTCAAGAGCTACCGGTCTGTACCCATCTCTGGGGAGCTTGATCCAAATCCTTAATGTGATACAAAGGAAAGAGAAACAGATTGGCAATTGGGAAGTTATGGGTGTTAAGCCTAATCTTGTTGGGCAAGGCTACAACCCTACTGGGGCATCCTAAGATGATGCTGTTGTGAGGAAGATTAGATTAGGTATTGATGAAGCATTATTTAGGAAGAACATAGCAGGAAGGAGCTGGAGCTGGGAATTCCAGGTTGGAATGAAGAAGGAGGAAGTGTGTCTGTGCCCTGAGTGTGGACTCCATGAGTGGTGGGCAAGAAACTGTTGCCAGCCTGGGAGACCTCAGAGCAAAGGACACCCTGCTTCCTGTTTTCCCCTGGGATCCTGTGTGGTGTGACATCTAGCAAAAGGACAAGAATCTACAGTGCCAAAGGAAGAAGAAGTTTGAAACCTGGTGGACAGTGCTTCAAGCAAAACCCTCACAACCTGGTACCTGAGATCATCTTGACTCCTGGTATCCAGAGATCATCAGTGGATTGCAGTGAGAATCCCAAAGCCACAAAGCCCTAGCTGTACTCAAGCCTGGCAAGTTCCAGGTTTGAGGCAGAAACCCAGAGACTCCATTTACAGCTCCTTGGGCCCTGTTAGTTTAGATCACTTAGATTAGTGTAGTAGGATAAGTCCTTCTCTTTCCCTGTGGGTTTTGTTATTAGGTGTTAAGGTTTAGAGTAGACATTCATATCCCTCCTTTTGTTGTTCCTAATTAAACCCAGTTTCATCCTGTAACCTTGTCAGTTGAATTTAAGGCCTCCGGCCAGAGTGACAGTTGGCTGTTATTTTTCAGTCGGGAGTGGCTTAGCTGTACAAGTCTTCAATGTTCAGTTTTAGTCTCTCTTACATCCCAGAGTGTGTTCCCACAAACCCCTTAGTTAATTTATAATATCCCTGGTGACCCCATTACCTCACTTATATTTTCCTACAATGCCTCACTTGAGAATGCCTGCGGCCCCATCTACACACATCTAGTTATTTGTATTTCAACCACTCGATTTTGAATCTGGAAGAGACCAACCCCTAGAGTTTACCTAGGAATAAACTAATGTCCCCAGAGGTAAGGGATCCGACTCACCCTTAGTCATTCGGGTAGTGATAAAACCAGGATTCAACCCCATTTCCTGAGTCCAATCCAGATTTAGATGTGTTCATAACTATTGCTAGGTCCTATACAACTCTAGCATAGGACTCCGTTTCATTCTATGACCTTGACTGTCTCTGATTCTTCTGTTCTTCAATCTCCTCATCTATCAAAAGCGGACAAAAATCCCAGCCTTCCCTAGCTCATGGGGGGAGCTGGAAGGATGAAATGAGATAATGCCTTTAAAGGACTTTCAGAAAAGGCACTCATTAAGAAGTTATTATTACAACTCAATGTAATTCGTAAGCCTCTCTTCTGAGTTTTAATTTTTTTAGTAACGTACTTTTTAACAAATAGGCAAGACGCACACATATGTGCACACACACGTGCATACACACACGCACACACACATACCGCCACCTCCAGCTTAAAATAACATTAGGAGTTTGCAGCCAGAAATAGTGAACAATAACCAGGTATGTCTCCTGCTGTTTTCTGCAATAAGGCAGTTATGAACCTGTGAGATGTGACCATTACCAGGCCACTAGTACGCATCTGAGAGTGTTGCAAATGTGCTCATTTTAAATAAATAAAAAAAATGAAGATGCTAATTGAAGATTGAGATCATCCCCATCAATGTTAATACGCTTTTTGATTATTTGCAATTCCCTTTTGTGAATCGGAGAGAAACATCATTGCCCAAATTAGCTCTTTTCACTTAATAAAGGCCATATTAGCTTTTCTAGGTTTTCGTACCAGTTACTTAGAGAGAGGTCAGATGACAAGTTAGGCAATCCAAGCCTGGAATTCCATTTTGAGAGAGAGAGAGAGAAAGAGAGAGAGAGAGAATGAGAATTAGGGGGAAGAAAGAGAATGTGTGTGAGAGAGAGAATGGGGGGAGAGAGAGAGGAAGAGAGAGAGAATGTGTGTGTGAAAGAGAGAGAGAATGTGAGAGAGAGAATCTGTGTGTGTGAGAGAATGTGTGTGTGAGAGAATGTCTGCATGTGAGAAAGAGAGAGAGAATGTATATATGTGAGAGAGAGAGAGAATGTGTGTGTGTGAGAAAAAGAGAGAAAATGTGTCTGGGAGAGAGAGAGAGAGAGAGAGAGAGAGAGAGAGAGCCAAAACGACGCTGGGACACAAGCTCCCCTCTCCGTGGTTTCTGCCCAATTCACCTGGATGCATGGAGAGGCTGGGCAAAGGCATGGCTCACCAGCTANGAGAGAGAGAGAGAGAGAGAGAGAGAGAGAGAGAGAGAGAGAGGAAGCCAAAACGACGCTGGGACACGAGCTCCCCTCTCCGTGGTTTCTGCCCAATTCACCTGGATGCATGGAGAGGCTGGGCAAAGGCATGGCTCACCAGCTATTTAGACCAGAGCTTCCCTAGCAGCTCCTAAGCAGTGTTTTGGTACGATGTCAGGAGAGCTTTGATTTCTTCACTCACTCCTTTTTCTATCAGATATGGATCAAAAAAAGAAGGGTGGAGGTAGGGGGAACTAAGCCACCTCTTCCAATTAAACTCAGCTCATTTATTAATCATTAATCAAGCATTTGTTATAATACGCCTACTATTTTCCAGGGGCAGCAAGGTAGCAAGTAGGTAGAGTGCTGGACCTGAAGTCAGGAAGGCTCATCTTCCCGAGTTCAGATCTGGACTCAGATAGTTACTATCTCTGTGATCCTAGAGAAGTCACTTAATTCCGTCTGCCTCAGTTTCCTCATCTGTCAAATGAGTTGGAGAAGGAAATGGTAAACCACTCCAGTATCTTTACCAAGAAAACCCCAAACGGGGTGATGAAGAGTCAGAGATGACTAAAACTACTGAACAACAACATTTGCCAGGCCTTTCAATTGCAAAGACTAGTGAAGTCATCTTTGCCCTCTCAGTTTACCTTCCATGAAGCTTTCTCAGATTCTGTGCAGAAAGCTTTCCAGCCTCTTTTCACTTTGGACTTCACAAAGCATTTTATTTTGTACTTCAGAGAGGCATTGAGCTACAATGGAGAAGGGCCTGGATTTTGAGTCAGAGGACTTAGGTTTGAACCCCAGCATTTCCTCTTACCACCTGTATGACAGGACAAATCATGCGGCTTTTCTGGACCTCAGTTTCCTCATCAGTAAAATGGAAGAGTTGGATTAGATGAGCCGAGCCCCCTTCTGGCTCTAAATAGGTGATCTCTCTAATGCACTAACAGTGTATCATGGTACTATGTATGCGTCTTATCCCCCGGCTCTAGTGAGTGCTACGTGAGGGCAGCATCAAAGAAGGTACCACTCTGTGAGCCAAGCAGAGTCACAGTGGCACAAAGGACACACGAGATGCGAAATCCAGAGACATCTACACCCCAGGTGTTCTAAGACACTATTTGTGTCCGACCTGTGGCAGAGCCTTCCAGGACACCCCAACATCATCATGTCATTGGTCCTCTTAAAAAAGCAAAGGATGAGGGGCAGCAAGGTAGCTCAGTGGATAGACCACCAGGACTTGAGGTGGGGAAGACTTGAGTTCAATCTGGCCTTACACACTTCCTAGCTGTGTGACTCTTGGCAAGTGACTAAATCCCAATTGTTTAGCCCTTGCCTTTCTGTCTTAGGGTTGTTACTAAGACAGAAAATAAGCATTAACCAGTGGAATTACTTGTCAGCTCTCAGAGAGGAGAGGGAAAAGGGGAGGGAAAGAACATGAATGAATCGTGTCAACATGGAAAAAATATTTCAAAATAAATTTTAAAAAAGAAGGATTAAAAGAAGGAATGAACAACAATAGATGTCATAGCAAATAGACTAGTGGACCTGGAGTCAGAAAGACCTTGAAAGGGCAGCTAGAAGGCACAATGGATAGAGAAGTAGGTATGAAGATGGGAGGTCCTGGGTTCAAATCTGTTCTCAGATATTTCCTAGTTGTGTGACCTAGCCAAGTCACTTCCCCACAGTTTGTCTAGTCCTTACCACACTTCTGCCTTGGAACCAATATTCAGTATCAATTTAAAAAAGAAAGGTGTGAAAATAATCATTTTCAGTTGTCTGAGTAATGCTGTTCTGCATAGTTTTGTTTAGGACTTACAAAGGACCTTTTAAAACAATTTAAGTCTAATTTGTTGGATGCCATATATGACTTTGAAATTTTAAAATAGAGTGGTGATAAAATAAATTATGCAATTCATGTATCAAAAAAAAAAGGAAGGGCGAAAAAGAAAAAAAGATCTTGAGTTCAAATCTGTCCTCAGATACTTTCTAGTTGTACGATCCTGGGCAAATCACTTAAACTCTGTCTACCTCAGTTTCCTCAACTATAAAATGAGGCTAATAATAATTCCTACCTGCCAGAGTTGTTGTGAGGATCAAAGGAGATTATATTTTATTTGCGAAGTACCTGACACATAGTAGGCACTGTATAAATGTTTATTGCTTTCTCTGTTTTCCTTCCCCAGTGAGAGGCTGGTGGTGACTTCTTTAAACTGGGCGACTAATACGCAGGCTTCAATCCAGAAGATACTTGTAATGAATGTTTTTTCAGGGGGCAGCTAGATGGCTCAGTGGATGGAGAGTCAGGCTTAAAGACAGGTGATCCTGGGTTTAAATCTGACCTCATACTCTTCCTAGCTGTGTAACCCTAGGTAAGTCACTGAGCCCCCATTGCCTAGTCCTTACAGCTCTTGTGCCTTGGAACCAATAGAGAGTATTGATGCTAAAATGGAAGGTAAGGGTTTAAAAAAATAATGTGTTCAATTAAAATGGCTAGATTAAGGAGGTTAGTATATGTAGTACACCACAAGATCTTATTCATGTTCCTACACTCCCTCATCTGGCCAGATGCAGCCACCTAGCTGCTCATTTTACACGGGAGGCCCCCCTTTTGTGTGAGCATCGAAAGGAGCTTAATGCAGGCTGGAGGTTCAGTGTAAGGCCTCCGGTTTTAGACTTTTTGACCTCCCTTCCCTTGCTGGTCCAACACTCCTTTCCAGCAAACGCTCAGAAGGGGACAAAAACTAGCTTTTCTTCATCGAGAGACAAAATCATGATTAAAACACAGACAGCAAATAAACACGCTTAAAAGAGTTCAGGAAACTCCGGAGGGCGAAAGAGGAGGCCGGAAGTGAGAGGAGTAGAGATCGTCTAATTGCATCAGTGCCCCAAGTGTGGGCAGCCCATACACGCAGGCAAGGAGTCGATTCTGTGGAGACAGATCCCTGTTTAAGTGAGTCGGTGAGTCAGATGAGCTTCCAACGGCTCCTCGTTGGCCCTTTACCTCCCCTCCATTACCTCTCCTCCAGGACCCTCAAAAGTTCTCAGGCTCCCCCTCTGCCACACAGCTTCTGCCTCCCAAGCTGCTCCAGTCTCTCCCTCCAGCTAGGAAAAACTCTACTCCATCAGCGTCCTTAGAGATCAGGAGCTACGTGTGTTCTGGGTTAATGCCTGGGCACGCTTGGCATGTAAGAAACTCCCGGCTGGGGCAGAAGATTCGTCCGATCAAGATCTCTGTGATGCTGGTACCTCTCATCTCTTTTCCCGACTTCCTGGTGCCCACCTGCCCTTTGATTATTTATTTTTGCTTCCCCCGTGGGGATTTGGGTCATCCTGGTTATAGTGTCCTAGGTTTCTGAACAGTGGCTCAATCTGATCTCTATGGAAGTATTTGACTTTTACTTGCCTAAACCAACACCTCAACCTAGAACCCCTACTTGCATCTGTTCCTGGATCTCCTGACCTCAGCTCTGGATCCCATCCCTGCATTCTACCTCTGGAGCCAGCTCTCAGCACAGTGCCTGCCCTATGGGAGGTCCTTAATACATGTTGATTGAAGGGGCAGCAAGGTGGCTCAGTGGATTGAGAGCCAGGCCTGGGTTCAAATTTGGATTTAGAAGCTTCCTAGCTGTGTGACCCTGGGCAAGTCCCTTAACCCCTATTGCCTAGCCCTTGCCACTCTTCTGCCTTGGAGCCAATACACATTATTGATTCTAAGATGGAAGGTAAGGGGTTATTTACAAAAATAAACAAATGTTGATTGATTTTGGAGCCCATAATATTGGTGTTGACCTGGTAGGTGTGTTACTGTATAATCTATTGAAGGAGGAAGATTTTTGTTGGACGGATGGCTAGAATGATGAATGACTGGTTGGAGATGCCATCTCCTCCCCATGCTAAGCCAGCACCTTCACAGGTGTGTTATCGAATTAGGAAGGCTGGTTAAGACCCAAAAAGTAACTTTTTGTGATCAGTATTGAGTTGGGTAGTTTTTTAATAGCCCATCAGTATCCTCAATTAAAAATCTCTCCCCTCTTTAGGATTTCTACCAACCCTCCAGTTTATGAAATTTTGCCGTGTCTGATGCAATCAGAAACCAAATCCTTATATAGGTTATTTCTACACACGCCCCCTCTCCCCCCTCCAACCCTCCCATCCTGAGACAGAAAGAATAAAAGGCATGCACGTCACGGGGAGAAATTCATCCGTGTAGCCTTCACTTGCTTGGCCATGGTCTTGACATGTTCCTAAAATATGCCTAACATAGAGAAGAGATTTTGCCAAGGCCGTGGTGGCCAGGGCTACACACCAGGGGACGGATTATCCCACAAGGAAAGCCACAGTCATTTAAAAGGCAAAAAGATCTCAAAGCAAAAACCCAGCATTAAGAACCAGAGAAAGTGCATCATCTGCCTATTAAGATGGGGCAGCTAGGTCACATAGTGGATGGAGTATGGCCATGGGATGTTCTAGGTTCAAATCTGACCTCAACCACTTTCTGACTCTGTGACCCTGAGTGAGTCCTTAACCAATTGCACGGCTCTTACTGTTCTTCTGCCTTAGAACCTATACTTTAGATGGAAGGTAAAATTCATTTGTTTGTTTTTTAATGCTAAGAAGTCTAATGAAAAGATCAAAAAATGAGAAATAAAGAAAGCATCCCAAATGAAAATTCAAAAGGAGAGAGTCAATTCAATCTGTCTCTGTCATTTTATCTCTGTCCACAAACATGGTACCCTATACAGGCATGGGAGACTCCTTTGAGATGTGTCTCCAGTGAACACTTAATAAATGTGCGACCAAAGGCAAGTCACTTAACTCTGCCTCAGTTTCCTTTTCTATAAAATGATGATTATAATAGCATTTATTTCCTAGGGTTATTGTGAGGATCGAATGAGATAATATTTGAAAAGTACTTAGAACAGAGCCTGTCACATAGTGGAGGCTATATAAATGTTAGCTATTGTTATTATTATTATTATTTTAATTATATGGAATATTTCAGAGGCCTGGACAATCCTTACTAGGACTGACTGGTTCTTTAATGTATATTATTGCAGGTTTCACTGGATAAAAATGGAATCAAAGTAATACATGTATAATTCAGTGGAATTGCTTGTCAACTTTGAGAAGGGGGAAGAAAGAGGGGAGGGAGACAAGATGAATCATATAATTTTGGAAAACTTACATGGGGGGCAGCTGGGTGGCTCAGTAGATGGAGAGCCAGGCCTAGAGATGGGAGGTCCTAGGTTCAAATCTGGCCTCAGACACTTCCTAGTTGTATGACCCTGGGCAAGTCACTTGACCCCCATTGCCTAGCCCTTAACACTCTTCTGCCTTGGAACCAATACATAGTATTGATTCTAAGATGGAAGGTAAGGGTTAAAAAAAGCAAAAGCCTTATGTGGAAATTTTTTATTGGAATAAAATAAAGATAAAATTTAAAATAAAAAATGGAATCATAGGTGCATTGTATTAATGAAGGGGTGCACTAAAAGAAAAACTTATCACTTATCACTTATCACTTGTTTATATGGCTATATGATTTGAGATTTCAGTTCTTTAGTAAAAATGAATAATATGGAAATAGGTATCAAGTGATAACATTTAAACAATCCAGTGGAATTGTTTGTTGGCTCCGGGAAAGGGGAGGGAAAGAAGATGAATCATGTAAACATGAAAAAATATTTTTAAAAATTAAATAAAAGTAAATAAATAAAATTTAACCTAAAAAAAATAAAGAGGTGCACTGTATCATTTGGGGGATGAGGACAGTACAGCAGTATCTCACTCTAAAACAGGGATTTCACAGTATTATAGGAAAATTATAGATTAGGATTTATTATAGTTATTATAGTTTTTATAGTATAGTTATTATATATTATATATTATAGTTAGTGCAAAAGCAGACCAATATAAATCCTAATCTATAATATAATCTAACAACAGGTAGCCAGGGCCTGGTCAGAGCTTGTTATACCACTTGCCCATTGCATCTCCTAAACAGTGATGGACTGAAGAAGAGGCAGGAAATCTTGATTAAGACCATTACAGATGAGGTTATTCATCACGCCTCCGCTGACATCCCGGTGACAGCTGAATTAGATATTATTGGAAGTCCAGAAATGAGATCAATAGGAGGCAGAAGGTATCTGGGTTAATGTGAACATAGAAACAAATAAAAGGGATATTGTAGAAGTCTATTACTGACCTCCAAACCAAGAGGTGAAGCTTTGGTCAACATAACCAAATAATATTAGGTCAGGAGATGGGGAGGATGGGAGAAAACCCAATAATCTGCACTACGCAACACTTTCATCTGCAAAGTAGGAATCATCTTCCCTGTCTACAAAATAGCCTGTGGCTAGATCTAAATTTGTAAATTGATTTTTTAAAAAACCTGATGGTTGGGGGCAGCTGGGTAGCTCAATGGATTGAAAGCCAGGCCTAGAGCCTGGAAGTCCTAGCTTCAAATCTGACCTCAGACACTTCCCAGCAGTGTGACCCTGGACAAGTCACTTGACCCCCATTGCCTACCCTTACCACTCTTCTGCCTTGGAGCCAATACACAGTATTGATTCCAAGATGGATGGTAAGGGTTTAAAAATAAATAAATAAATGAATGAATGAATGGATGGATGGATAAATAAATGAATTGATTGATTGATTGATTGATAAATAGATAAATAAATAAAACCTGATGGTTGTATTATTAAATCCGGAAACTTCTGAGTTCATTTTTAAAAGCCAGGTGGATACGGTCAATAACTGACAGACTGAATTCCTATTTTTTCCCCTCCTTAGGAGTTTGTGTGCTGGGAGTTATGGCCCAGAAACCTAGAAAGATGGACTGACAGTCACTACCATTCACAAACAGATGAGGGCTTTGGTAGCATTCACACTAAGGCACAGCTTCCGATAGAAGAGCCACAGTGAGAAAAGATCTCTTAGCAGCTGCTCCTGTTTCTAAGTGACGTTAGGCTGATTGCATAAAGACAGAGAACCCTGAAGATCCTCTAAGTGAGATCCAGGATTATTCCAAAGAGTTTGGTCTAAACACACAGAAATAACTAAATGAATGATGGATGTTTATTGTCCAGACTTAACACACAGGACAATACACTTATGTTGTTGCTTTTTAGTCTAGACCAGGGGTTCTTAACCTTTTTTGTGTCAACGATCCCTTGGGTAGTCTGATAACTCCTATGAAGCCCATCTCAGAATATTTTTAAATGCATAAAATAAAATACTTGTATATATGTAGATGGATGGGTGAGCCCATAGAGCTCATCCATCACTATATCTATATCTTGGGCAGACAAAGCAAATGGGCAATGAGCTGGACCAAGTGAATAGAAAGAGGAAGGACTGGATCATTTATGGGCCATTGAGTGGTTCCTTTAATGACCCCAAGCTTCTCCCTGAAAACAAAGACCCATCTTTTTGAAAACCAATATTCTTCTAGTTTTTTGGTCTGGCTTTAACTCATAGAATACTACAGTCTCTGAAGAATTGACATTGGGGGTCACTCAAACATCACTGGCACGAGTGGGCATTGATGGTAGCTGTAAGACATTTCAACTAAGAAATTCCAGAGAAGCAGTATAAAAAGATATTCTCCAAAATGAATGGCTAAGGCAAAGAATTGAAAATTGAGGGGATACCCATCAACTGGGGAATGGCTGAGCAAGTTGTAGTATATGATTGTGATGGAATACTATTGTGCTATAAGAAATGATAAGCAGGATGGTTTTGGAAAAACCTGGAAAGACTTATATAAACTGATGCAGAGTGAAATGATTACGACAGGAACACTATACTGTAAATGTAACGGCAATATGTTCTTTTTTTGGAAAGAGCTGGGAGGCAGTGTGGTACAGTAGAAAGAACACTGCCTCTATGATCTTGAGTCAATCACGTCACTTCCCTAAACTTCAAAGAGGAGAATGACTAGATTACCTCTAATTTCCCTTCTAACTTTAACTCTTTGATCCTCAGACCCTTATAATTCCACAAGAGTGAGGGATAGCTGATGGCAACTTCTATGTTCTACTGTACTGATGTCACTAAGATGTAAAGAGAATTCAAGGCCTCCCAGGATGTTGAGCAATCAATCTTGGCCCTAACACAATGAAATCATGGTAAGATGTGGACAAGAATTAAACAAGATATTAAAGACAAGATGATGGGTCCCCATCTATTTTGTTGAACTGAATACCCACTCTGATGATATCACATGCTCCATCAGAGTATCTCAGATTTTCCCAAGGCACTCGGATGTCTCCTTTGCCCCATCACATTCTACCCTGTACCATATTCATTTGTGTGTGTTGCAACCCCAGTGATACAATATAAGGCCCCTGAGGCCAAGGACTGTGGTGGCATAAAGGGAGAGATTTAGAAAGACTTTGGTTCGAATCCCATCTCAGACACTTGTTAGCTGTTGTGACACTGGGTAGGTCATTTACCTCTCTTGGCTTTCCTCATCTGTCAAAAGGGTCTGCCTATCCAGACCAATTATGTAAGAATTAAAATTTAGTTATTATAATTATATCTTTAAAATATGTGGCCGCCAGGAATCAACAATTCAGGTTGATTCCGTAATTAAATCAGACCCAAGTCAGCATCGGGTTGAGGAGTTTATTTACAATCAGAAGGTGAGTAGGGATAAAGAGAAGAGGGAGGTTAGAAGTCTAAATAAATGAAGCTGTAAGCCGCAAGGCCCAACAGCTGGATAGGCAGAGTATAGAATTGGCCCAGCCAGGCCAAGGAAGCCAGCCTAACTTACCCACGTGACAATACAGAGTGTAATCTGTCTGTGGTCTCAGGAGATGCTTCTTCTTCCAGTTCCAGACGACAACTCACGCTACAGGAAGTTCACTAACTTACTTAAAGAGAATGTGTCTTTCATCACTTCCTGTGGTCCACCTCTAATTCAAATGGACAAATGGCAGGTTCTACATTGATTTGGACTGCCCAAAGGGCAGTCCCTTATTCTTGATTTGTTACTTATTGTCACGTGTGGGTAACTCGTCTCCCCTCCCCACTAAGGGAGGTGGGAGTGACATCATTAGCACGCCNCTTTTTTTTCAAAACCCTTACTTTGCATCTTAGAATCAATACTTAATATTGGATCCAAGGCAGAAGATTAGTAAGGGCTAGGCAACTAAGACTAACTGACCAGGGTCATGAGATAGGAAGTGTCTGAGGTCTGATTTGAACTCAGGACCTCCCATCTCTGGGCCTGGTTCTCAATCCACTGAGCCACCTAACTGCTTCATGGTGCCATCTTAGTATGCATTACCAGAGGGTGAGGGAAGGAGGTCTGAGATGGAAGGAGCAAGTTGATGCTTGGTCATTTTACACATAGGATGATACACTTGTATAGTTGCTTTGCAGTCTAAACCAGAGGTTCTTTTTTCTTTAAGTTTAATATTTTTAATATTAATGAATATTATATTAAATATATCATATTATATGTAAATAATTTAATATTTTAAAACTTTTGGGGGTCCCAAAGTCTCTTACCTCCTTCCTGCTTCTCCCTCATCCATTGAGAAGGTAAGTTTTGCACATGAATTTTACATGTGAATTATACACGTGAAGTCTTGTAAAATGTATCTTGATATTAGTCATATTGCAAAAAAAGCAAGAAAAATAAAATGAAAAAGTATGCTTCAACCTGCACTCAGAGTTCATGGTTAGCATTTTTCACGATGATTCTTTTGGAATTGATCAGAATAGCTAAGTCTTTCACAGTTGATCATTGTTACAATATGGCTGTTATTATGTCCAATGGCCTCCTGGTTCTGCTCATTTCAATCTATAGCAATTTGTAGTTTTATTTATATAGTCTTTCCAGGTTTTTTGGGAACCCTTCTGTTCATCGTTTCTTCTGGTTTAACAGTATTTCATCACGATCATTTCCAAAACTTGTTCCGCCATTCCTCAATTGATGGGAGGCTTCTACTTCAACTTCTAATTCTTTGCCACTACAAAAAGAGCTGCTATAAATATTTTAGTACATCCAGATACTTCCCCGGCCCCCTTTTTTAACTCTTTGGGATACAGATCTAGTAGTAGCATTGCTGGGTCAAAAGGTAAGCCCAGTTTTATAGCCCTTTGAGACTGATTCTAAATTGTTCTCCAAGACAGTTGAACCAGTTCACAACTCTCCCGACAGTGCATTAATTAGACTACAGCTTCTTAACTGGTTTTGTCTTGGATCCTTGAGGAGTCTGTCTGGTAAAGCTTTTATCTAGGATATTGTTTTGAAATGCATAAGACAAAACACACAGGATTATAAGGAAATCCAATCACATTGATAAATAGTTATCGAAAAATCTATTTTTTTAAAAGTTCATGGCCTCATGTCTAGACATGAGATAGGGAATTCCTGATACACAATCTCTCTACCCAGGCAGAAGAGCCACTACTTGCCATTTTTCATTCTTGAAAGTTGTCTACAGTATTGACAAGAAAAGTTACTTTAGGGCACCTGTCAGGGGCAGGTCTCTTGGCCTCCAAAGCTGGCCCTGGATCCTCTCTCCCGGGTTGTTTTTCTGCATTTGTAGTTAATGAACACTATTCAAATGATGAAAATCCATACCCATAATTCTAAGGGGCCGAATTCAATGCATGCATCTATGAAGTGCTTGCCCCTGAACAACTTTTCAAAGGAAGGGTAATATAATAACTAAAGTAAGAACACACTGACTTCAAGAGGCAAACCTTGTTTTCTTAGAAAATATTTTAATGAAAACATCGTCTTTCTTTAGATCCAGCTATTTAGCATATGTAACAATGGGAAAATTTCATGGAAAAGGGGGGAGAAAAAGTATTTCTCTCAGTTAATGGAGGTGGGATATTAGTAAGAACTTGAATCTGCCAGCCACCATTACTGTGCAGTGAATAGAGCACCGGGCCTGGAGTCAAGAGGACCCAAGTTCAAATCCAGCCTTAGGCACTTACTAGCTGTGTAACATGCCCCAGTTTCCTCATTTGTAAAAATAAACTGAAGAAGGAAATGGCAAACCACTAAGACTTTAACTTAGGTCTTCCTAACTCCCAAACTAGCTCTCTACTCATTATGCTTTTCTTTTCCAATTCTATCACCCACAGTTCCCCTGTATTCCCTCCATTCCAAACAAACTGATCTACCCATTGCCCCTCAAGTCTATAACCCTTGCCCTCCATAAGTTTTGGACCTTAAATTCTTCTTGTATCACCTCCCCCCCCCTCCAATTTACATTTTTATCCCTTCCTTACCTCCTTTATAATTACCAAAGACGACAATGATCTCTCTCTCTCTCTCTCTCTCTCTCTCTCTCTC
>NC_058131.1:569669250-569704435 GCF_016433145.1 Gracilinanus agilis
TCTCTCTCTCTCTCTCTCTCTCTCTCTCTCTCTCTCTCTCTCTCTCTCTCTATTTGATTTATTTCTATGGCATTTATTGTCAGTAACATTCATAATACTTATCCCAGGATATGTGGAGTGTTCCGGGAGGTCTAAGGGCTTGCCAAGCCCTTTTCAAGACCACTCATCCACCTTTGGTGTCTACCTTTCACCCAACTCTCATCTATGGCTCTAAGAGGCTACTGTAGCATGTCCATCCATCACATCCTGGTAAAACTGGTTAAAAAACAACAACAAAACACGTACATGTAGACTGCTTCAGGTTGAGGATAACCAACAGACCCAAAAACTGGTGAGTTAGGGGGTTATCTATCCCTATGTGGGAATGGAATGGTGGGATAGATGGAGGAGGAGAATTTGTTCCAAAGGCCGTGAAGGTGGTCAATCATAGAAGATGTCAAGCTCACTTCATCCTGGGCCATCACCAGTCATCTTGACTTTCATCTTGCCACTGGACTTTAACGATTCTGGAAGAGAGTGTGAGGCTGATGACTTGGTCCAATTCACTTGAGAGTCAAGGCATCATCACCCCGTGATGTTGTTGGTCCTCTTTGAAACAAAGGACAAACAACAATTACTTGGCTCACACTGTTTGGTTTTGTTGTTGTTGCTTGTTAAAATTTTCTTGCCCGTAGCTTGTCTTGCCAATAGAATACAAACCCCATAAAACCATAGACCTTACTGCGCCTCGTTGTACCCTGGCTGTCTACTGCAATGCCAAAGGTAGGCCACACACTGAATAACTCTAGAATTTGATGGTTCTAGCATGGGCAGATGAAATATAACTGAAAGAAGGCAGTGTATACATTTGCATTGAGCACTTTGTGTAAACCGGTGCTAGAATCCAGAAGAGGAAAAGGCCTGTGTTGGACAGAATGGTCAGTAAAGACTTTAAGGAGGAAGACTCAAGAACTTAGGTTCTGCCCTTTGGGAGCTTAGAACAATACCTAGAGCTGAGGAGCTTTTAATGTAATTGGAAAGACAATCAAAATCTCCTGGCCAGGGCAAGGAGCTTTAAGCACCAATGTCAGGACTTCTATGGGGAAACCTGGAATTCTGTCTCACTCCTCTATCTATCTCCCTGGAAAATTAAAAGTTGAAAGTGAGGAGTTCTCTTGAATAAAATGCACAAGAGAATAAGTCCCCTTTTCTCACTGGGCCGGTCTCGGTTGGTTGCAATTCCTGAAAAAATTCACAAGGTGGCAGTATTGTGGCGAGAAATAAACTTTCTCTTCCTATTTCTCCGTTTTGTTTTATTTCGTTTTTGTTTTCTGAAAGCATATTTTCCCTATTAATTTTTTTCATTTAACTTAATTAGAATCTGGGAAACTAATTAAAATAGCTACAAGCCTCGCAATCGTTTGTATAATTATTGATAATTACATCAATGCCAATCGTTTTGTTATTAATGTTTGGAAAAGGCCATGACTGCATGGATTCAGGGCATCGGAGGATGTGCGGCTGAGCGCTGGGTCCTAACAGTTTCCACAAGTCACCTGGATCCTGAGAATCTGGGAAGAAGCCCCTGGCGCATAGAAGCGCTTCCCTCGCTCTGGGAAAAGAGCCCGGATGCGGATTACTTAGATAAACGTTCTTGGTCCCAGTTCTGCTACTAACTGGTTTGGGAAGTGGGGAAACGATTGGCCCTCTCTGAGACTCAGTTTCCCCACCAAGAAGGGGGGAGAAGTTTGGACTAGGAAAGTCCCGCCCAGCCCAGACAACTGACAACTTCTTTGGGAAACTGGCCTTGCCAGAGATCAAGACTTGAGCGAGATAACTGCATTTCTGACGAGTTCAGCCCTCAGCGTAAGCCCCAAGAATTAGGAGTCTCCAGCCCTGGAGCGGACACGAGACTTGGGTCGGAATTCTAATTCTCACCTACTTTGACACAGTCAAGCGGGTGGTGACGGTAAAGAAGTAGGGACAAGATCAGGGTGGGAAGTCCCAACAGGAAACTATGTCGGGCTCTCTGCAAATAAGCCACCCCACTTGCAGAGAAAGAAGCCGGTTCCTTCTTCAGCAGCTGGTCCAAATAATAGGCTCTCCGCTCCGCAACTTGGGCCTCCCACTTTTAGAGGATAGTTTCCCACGTGACACCCCACCCCCAAGTCAATCAGCCCCATATCCCAGAGAGCCGCCCGAACCCTCCTCTCAATTCCAGAAGCTTCCGTCTGGCCGCCGCAAAACTTTTCCTTCGTTCTAGTCGAAAGATCGGAGTTATGTATAAGAGAGGCCGCGGAGGAGCAGGCTAGGACCCTACGAAGGTCCAGTGGCGTGCCCAAGGAACGAAGCATGGGACACAGGAAAGGATGCTGAAACAGATGGTGAGAGGTGATGGGGGACAGAACTACCGCCTCCAGAAATGCCCGGCGCCGGAGCGTTCGGGCCAGGAAAAGAGAAAGTGGAGCGTTAGAAAAAAGGGTTGGGGACGACGTGTTTTATTCCTCCTTTTGAAATCAGATGACTCTTGGGTTCAAACCCAGTTTGCTACTTACCACCTTGAGCGAGTCATTTAACCTCTGTAGGCGTCAATTTCCTCATCTGTAAAGTGAGGAGCTTAGTCTAGCTGACTGCTGAGGTTCCTTCCAGCTCTAAATCTATGTTCCTGTCAGGTGCGGAAGGAGTGAGAGTAGAATAGATTTCAGAAGGGCCCATGAAGTTGGATGGGGGGGGGGGGAGGGGGATTACACCTGTATTTCAATATAACTGGTTTCCTTTATAATCCTATATATTTTGTTTCATGCATTTAAGAACATAATTCTGGGAAGAGTTCCATGACACAAAGAAGCTTAAAAACTCCTCATTGGAAGGGATCCAGACACATCCCTGCACAGTTAGGAGACAGAATAAAGTCTAGCGAAAGGTAGTTGCCCCAAGCCTTACAATTAGCTAGAACCCAGACCTCAGAGCCCTGAACTGTGTTCCTAGCCCCGGGGTATTTGTGTTGTTGAGAAGAGCCGGGCTAAGTTGTCTGATGGCACCCTTAGACGGCTTCCCGATTCCCTATTTCAAACACCAGCCAGCTGTGCTCTCAGATTTCCACAGGATCTGATCCGCCCGCCTTATCTCCACCTGACCCCCATCTTCCTGGGTTTAAACCCACACCTCTCTTCGCCAGGTCCAGAAAGGTCACCTTGGCAAATGGCATTGCCAAGCTAGTTGGCCGCGTGGCCAGAGCAGGAGCAATTCTTTAACGTACCTCTGCTTATCCGGGCATTAGCATTGATCATAACTTAGTTAATCAAATCCACCAGCAGGAATCCTTGTTCTTGTGCCCACCTGCTCCATAACCTCGCGTTCAAGAATCACGAAGTGCTCTTTTAGACGAAACAGCCGAATATTTCAAACCCGGCCCATTCTTCCCTCTCCAGAAGCATTTCCAAGAGCCGGGGATGGAAGGCAGCAGGGTTGGGTTGGGTTTTTCAGAAGGGAGAGAAAGGAAGAGCAGATTTAAAGCTTACAGAGTAGAGGGTGTTGGGGGTATCTTACAAGTGGTGTACAAATATTAACTACCGTGGCGTGTAGAACGGCTCGGCAATGAGACACCAAAACGTTTTCTTTCAAATTCCTGGCTTGTGGCCGCCACAGAAAAAGGACGTGGCAAATTGTCCTAGTGAGCCCACACTACTTCCCAAGACAGCAACCTGAACTCATTCTCCAGCGGGACTGACTTGGGGAAAAGTCTTAGTGAACGTTGAGGTTGAGAAGGACTCGTCCCTTTCTGGGGGCAGCATCTTAACTGGAGAGGGTTGGAGGGGAGATCAGAGCTCTCGCTTTGTTTGTTCGTTTGTTCGGGTAATTCTGGGCTGAAAACAGGTATTTAGGGCTAATAGCTGTGTAAACCACCTTGGGGGGGAGGGGGGCGAACAAAACAAAACAAAAAACCCAACACACCAAAAACCTCTCTCTGAGCTCATTAGTGTTTTACTTTCATGTGTGAAACAAGCATATAAATGGCCCACTAATGAACTCCTGGATCTCCGGAGAAGGGGGAGGGGATGAAAGAGAACCGGGGGAGAAAGAAAGTCTCTTTCGGGAGACCTGAGGCGCCCCTACCCCCATTTTCCCGGAGAACGGGGGGGGGGGGGACACCCAGGCCAGCCCTGCAGCAGGGAGAAAGGCTGCTACCGAAGTCCCAGCTTCAGAAACCCAAAGGCGAGGGAGGAGAGATAGAGGAGAAATGAAGAACTTGACTTATTTTTCCTCCCTCCACTCCCCATGCCCCCCAGCAGCTGCCCCCACCCTCCTAACTCTAGGTGAACGTAACTCCAGGTGTGAGGCAATCAAGGCCTCTAAAGTTGAGGATGGGTCTGGTCTGCCTGGAAGATTGTTTTCCGGGATTTCAGAAGCCAAGACCGTAGGACACTCGGCGGTGGTGAAGTTGAGGAGGGTCCCTTTTCTCTGTCCCGTCTACGCTGCCCGCCCGGGACTGGAGACCTAGATTTTCCAAGTGCTTTCGCTTCTCAGTAAAGTGGTGTGTGTGTGTGTGTGTGTGTGTGTGTGTGTGTGTGTGTGTGTGTGTGTGTGTGTGNGTGTGTGTGTGTGTGTGTGTGTGTGTGTGTGTGTGTGTGTGTGTGTGTGTGTGTGTGTGTGTCCGCGCGTGTCTGAGGGAGGAAGGTGTGAATGATACCTTCCGGTGTGGTGGAGGTTGAGTTCAGTCTGATCTATGGACTAGGCTCCAAACGGACTGGTTAGCTGAGCCCACACCAACCCAGAGGGACCCCAGTCCTGGCCCCAGTTTTCCCCCTTCGGGGGCCCAGAAACGTTTTGGCAAAGAAGGAAGACGTTATAACGAGACAAGACCCCTCCGTTCCAGGAATAGCCTTTGGAACCGACGCGGTGCCAGCCTTGCCTCCCCCTCCTCTTCTCCGTTGCGGTTTCCATCCGTCTAGGGACAGATCCACAGCCAGACTGACCCTGGTCCAGCTCTTCCCCGCCCTCGCCCTTTCAGCAGCGCTCGCTTCCGGCGCCCCTATGATCGAGACTGTTTTTATTAAAGAACCAAAGTCACTTAATACAGAAATGTCTCCCAAAACAAAGTTGAAAGGTTGTCATCTCGTGAGTCGGTGGTCGCCCTTTTAAAGTGCTGTTACATCAATAATTTAGAACGAAAAAGAAATAAATTAAATCCAACCCAAAGATCCAAACTCAGCAGGGAAGAGGGAGGTCGAGGGACGAGGAGGAAAGAGCAAAATAAATTACTTCATAAATAAATAAGGTTAAGTTAAACCAAATGCTGTACTAAGAGAATCACAGTACATTTATATCCATTGCACATAGCCACTTTGTCATTTAGGAACGAGAGTTTAAGAAGTGGACATTACAGGTAGCTAGGACTTCAATCAGACAGTGATCACGTATGGAACATCGCTGGCGGGAAGCTGAGAACATTGTATTCACAATCGACAGTCATATATTGTACAGTTGGACCGCGTGTTCTCCTTCGGGTTAGTTGGTGAGGGTTCCTTGCTCTCTTTCTTTCTTTCTTTTCTGCCCCTCTTCCTTTGGTCCAGTTAAACTTTTGTGGTCCGATGCCCTGAATTTCAACTTAGTTTTAGGCGGTATTTACACTTAGAAGCTCTGAGTCAGACAGAATCCCAGGGGTTGGAGGGGAGGTGTGGGGGGAGAGAGTGAGTGGGCCGAGGCTTGGGAGATGGAGGAGGAGGGCGTCCGGAGATCACTATTTACATTGGTCTGGTATAAATGGCTTGTTTCTCTCTTTCGGTCGCTGCTCCGTATTTACAGAGGAGGAGCATGGCTTTGTAGGTGTGTCCACGCGGCTCGGCTGCCTTAGGTTGGGGCTAGGGCAGGAGTGGAGGCTTGAATGAGCAGTTGCCAGTGCAGTGACGCGGCGTCAGCATCTTACAGGAGAAGTGGTGGAGCGCATCGTGGGCTTCTGGAGAGCGAGAAACCCAGGCCAAGGGCCCAATCTTACTTCCCCTCCCCCACTCCAGAGGATACTCCGCCCCTCCCCCTCCTTCCAAGTCTGGGGTTCAGTAATCTCGTCTGTTCTACTTAGCCTATCTATACAAATTTTAAAACACAGTTTTAACCAAATGCCCTTCCCTGAACCCAAATACCCCCCATTTATCTTCTCCAACAACCGTTCCCCTCTACTTTCCCAGACTCAGAACTCTTTTACCAGTCCGCCAAACCTTCCCGCCTTCCTCTCTTGCTCCTTCCTCATTTTCTTTTTTCCCTTCTCTTCCTTCCTCCCTATCTTTCTCTGCTTCCCTCCTTTCTTTTTCTTTCTCTCCTTCTCTTCCTTCCTTCCTCTTCTTTTCCTTCCATCTTCCCTTCCTCCCTTTTTCTTTCTCTCCTTCTCTCCCTTCTTTCTTTCCTTCCCTTCTTTTCTCTTTTCCTTCCTCCTTCCCTCCCTCCCTTCCTTCCTTTCCATCCTTCTCCTCCGGTTTCCCCAACTAAGAGCCTAAAGAGGAAACGAGATGCTCCCCTCACCTTTTAATTTCTGCTGGATGGCATAGCGAGCCTTTCTTTCCTGGTCTAGTTCGTTACACAAAGTGTCTGAAAGAGAATGGGGGAGGGGAGGGATGCCAAACTGAATCAAAACCGGGTGTCCGAGCTGTGCTCCCCTCGGCTCCCTCCCTCCCGCCCTCCACACCAATCATCACGGACACCTCAGACTCGGTTTAGTCGGGCTAACTCTTGCCAGTTGCAGGTTGGGAACTCACAGACATACACACAGCAGCAGCAGCAGCAGCAGCACACTAGCTTATGACTGCAGTATGGTATAGGAAAGTAATGGTTGGGAATTGCGCTTAAAGGCAGATGGATCTAACCAAAATTAAAGCAAACTTAGGCATTACTTCCCAGGTAATTTTACGCCTCGATTTTTAATTTAGAAACCATGGAAATTGCCGCGATAAGAAGTTCAATCACTCCATGTAATGATGCCTTCAAGCCGTTTGTTGGGCTTGCTTGCCATTCTGAGGCTAATCAGAGTATACAAAGGATATTAAATAAAAAAAATAATTGTTAAATTACCTTCAATTTAAATCCAAATGACTGAACTAACATTACAGCCCCTACCAGACAAGAGGTAGTTATGGCCTCTTGCAAGCGCTCACCTGACTCGAGTCTTACCTCTGACAATTTGCAGCTGTTGTACCATTTCTTCTCGATAGGCCAATTCCCTCTTCATCTGATCCTGAAAATTATCTGTGCAAATTGATTAAGTGAGAACTGTTAAGTACAGTCCCCCACCCCCGCATGCATTACCCAGGCTGGTGGCCCTCCAGAGAACCCCCGAAAATGTGTGTGTGGTGAACTGACAGGAGAGGTGCTTGTGAGCATGGGGGCCTGGAGGTGAGGAGGGACGGACCAGGACATGCTGGGCAGGTCTCTCCTCCCACTGGCCTGGGGGAGAAGCCTAAATAGCTTGGGCATCATCCTTCAGCCCGAGACAGTTATGGAGGGAAGATGAGGGAGGAAAGGGGGAAAGAAGAGAAAAGAAGAGGGGAGGAAGGAGAAAAGAAGAGGAGGAGGAAAGGAGGGGATAGGAGAAAAGGAGAAAGGACAAGACCTGGAAAGCAAGGCAACTGAATTTGCCTTAGGAGGAAGAGAAGAGAAAAAGTGAGGAGAAAAGGGACAGGGAGACTGAGGTAAGTAGGGATGTACCTTTGAGGCTCTGGAATTCCCGTTCCAGTTTCTTCCTGAGCTCCATTTGCTCCAGAAGTAGTTTTTGCAATTCACCTGTGAGGAATAGCTTGGTAAGGCCTTGCAGTTCTCTGGCCAGGACAGCTCTGATGCTACCTGATCCTCCACCCAGGCTTTCAGAAGTTCTATAACCCACTCAGGGTCATGCCCTGGTCCCACCGCTGGCAAACCCTGCCTGTCCCCACCCCTACACCCACTTGAAGTCGGGGGCCTGGGCCTGCAGACTGAGGTTGTCTTTCTCTTCCCATTTCACCAACTGAAGGGTGGCAGTGGTGGCAGGAATAGGGTAAGAGGCATCTTCCAACCCATACACCAAGCTTCTAGATGGATGGGTTCCAGCTACCTCAACTAGTCAGTTCTTTTGCCTCCCTTTTGTTGCTTCCAAACTGGGTGTTTAGTAGATATCCAGAAAGGGGGCCTAGAATTACCCAAATAACCACACACTCCCCCTTTTCAGATTATGAGGTTTACCCCACATCCCACTCTTGTTCTCCATCTAGCAGATCCATAAAAACTGGAATGGACCTCTTAAAGGGGAATCTGCTCTAGGAGTTGTTGCTCAGTTCTGTGTTCAACTCTTCATGACCCTTCTTGGAGTTTTCTTGGCAAAGATCCTGGAGTGGTTTACCAGGTCCTCCTACAGCTCATTTGACAGATGAGGAAACTGAGGCAGGCAAGTATAAGTGACTTGCAGAAAGTCACACAGCTAGTGCCTGAAGTCACATTTGAACTCAAGGGGCTCCATGCCTAGTGCTCTATCCACTTCGCCACCTAGCCATCTGTTCTAGGAGTAACAGGCTCTTTGTATACATTCCCTTCTTGCTGTAGCCCCTAAAACTCAAGGGAAAGGAGACTCTGGACCATTTTCCCACCTCCCTGTATCAGTGCTGGGTCCGTCCACATGGTCTTCTGCCTACCTACAGAACTGTGAGATTTTTAAAGCTTATAAAACCCTTGGAAATAATTTTTCAGATGAGCGAAATGAAGCCCAAAGAGGGAATGTGATCTGCCCATGATCACAGTGAGTCAATGATAAAGCCAAGCCTAGAAGATCCATTAATTTCATGTCTCCTCCCTCCAGAACATTGTCTCTGGATAAACCTTTTGGCTGGAAGCAAGGAATGGGAAGAATGGGAAAGGGGAGCAGGGAACAGGGGCCCTCTTCATCAGCGTAGCCTATATTTTTGCAAAGAAACCTCAACACCCAACTTTTGGAGAAGGCTCCTGGAATCTTCTGCAAGCTCACTCCTTTTGAAGGTTGAAAATGTTGTCTGCCACATTGGGGGGATGCTATTGACATATGGTCCTTATTCACCCCACTTCCCATTGCGAGATGAAAATCAGTCTACAGGGCTTCCATTCCAGAAGGCAGTCTCACTCTGTCTAAGATGAACAGGAATCCCTCTCAACCCCCCAAACCCCATTCTCGGTTTCTTTGTTTCTCCAACCCCTTTACAACCCTCTCTGTTATAGAAAAAGAAAGGGAGAGTTGGAGATGATCATCAGGATAACTCAAGATAAAAACAAAGTGGGAATAAGCCCCAGAAAGTCCAACGATACCCAAAGGGGAAAATTTTTTTTTATCTTGCTTTTAAGGGAAAGCCAGTTCTGCAGGGGATGTAGATCTTTTTGTTTGTTCTTCAATAACTCAGTGAGCTTGTCTACAGACTGCTCAAATCACCTCCACTCCTGCCCCAGCTAGGATTTTGACTTTATTCATTAACACACACACACACACACACACACACACACACACACACACACACACACACACACACACGAGCACATGCACTTCCTGCCTCTGAAGATTTAGACAAACTTTAGAGCCCTCACCTCTGGCGAGGTTCTCGATGTCTTTCTCACCTATCGGAGTTCCAGTGACATCCAAGGTCAGGCCTTCTTCTCCTGTGACAAACACAAGATCAAGTGAGAAGGTGACATTACCAGCTGACAGGAAATGCCTTGAGTCAAGAGACAGTGGGTTGCTTAGGAACACCCTAGGTCAACCCCTCTGGAAGCCCGGCCCCAAGCTACCTCCTTTGATATGTTCTTTGTCCATGGTGGAATGGGCAAGAAGGAGGAGAGTGGATTCATAGTCCAGAGAAGTTTCCTTGCAAAAGGGCTAATTGCCTTTACTGATATGTCCCCGATATAGCCAGGCCTAGAGAGATGGGGTTTAGGCTCTCTTTCTGCATGAAAAGTCTCTTGCACTTCAGGCTTGGTGCCCGGATTTCTTTCTCCCTCTTAACTCCTGTTTTTCCTCTTCCCTTTGCCCCTTCTGCTTTGGGCTCCCATTCGGCACAGGGCCAGTTTCAGAACCAAGAGGGAATGGACTGGGAGTATACCGGTGGAGAAGGAAACCAGGGGACAACAATGGAGAGAAACTGGCTCTCCGATGGTGAAAGTTATTTCAGGATTTCTCCATGTGAAGCTGGAGGGGACAGCTTTTTACTGCCAATTTAAAACCCCTTCCTTTCTAGTGTCCACATTTCCATCACGGATGTCTGCCCTTCAGCAGCCCTACCAAGCAGCCAACAGGCACTGTGCACAGGTTGAAGTTCCCCAGAGCCAACTCCCTGCTCCTGGGAGAGGTGGGGATGGACAGGGAAGGCAGAGGCAGGGGTGTGTGTGTGAAGGGCTCGCTCACCTCGGTCTGTGGTTACAGGACTGGGCTGAGAGACACTCCTTTGGTCTTGATAGGATTTCCTAGTCTCCAAATCCTCTGCTGTAGAGTGATTGTCTTCCTTATCTGGCTCTTAAAAGGAATAAACCGATTTTCAAGTACAAGCAACGAAAGTATGACCGAATATATCCTTAATTACATAATTAAGGATGGGGTCCTTATTAACGGCCTCTCAGGGTAGCTGCCTAATCCCTTTGCTATTGGAAGGCTGGCTGGGCTCCTGGGAGTGTTACCTTGGGTAAATCTGGGCTCTTTCCTCGCAAACCCTCCTCTCCTCCCCCACCCTCATTCAAAAGAAGAAGAAACCAAACCCATTAGAGACAAATGACCTACATTGAGTGGAAATACTGGGCCACTAGCGTGTGTGTGTGTGTGTGTGTGTGTGTGTGTGTGTGTGTGTGTGTGTGTGAGAGAGAGAGAGAGAGAGAGAGAGAGAGAGAGATATGGTCTGGGGATTACAAACTAGGAGGGAGGGAGGAAAGGAGAGAGACAGACAGACAGACAGACAGACTATGCAAGTTTCTTCTATTCACTTTTCCATCATTGGCTAGCCCACCAGAGATCAGTATCCATTAAAGAGACCGGCAGGGCTGGCTGCCCACTGAGGCACAGAATCCTCCTGGGAAAGTTTGCCTCCCAAGAGTTTCTCTCTCTGTCTCTGGCTCTTTTTCTGCCTCTCTGTCGGACTGTATGTGTGCGTATGTGTCTGTCCGTCTGTCTTGCTTTCTCTTTCTCTACACACACACATACACACATACACACACCCCCCACAATCTTCCTTTGGGGTTCAAATACTATGAATGAGAGGGCTGAACTTGCTAAGGTACTCTAAACCGAGTCTGCACAAGTGGGTAGGACAAGATAAATCCATCTTTATTTTCACTAACTTCTAATTGAAATAATTTTAAGACATTATTCTAAAAAGCAACCCACAGCTTCCACCAAAGGAGTTCATGACATTTAAAGAAAAGAAAAGATGAAGAACTCGTGGACTAGGTGATTTTTAGGGTATTTCCCCGCCCTAAATCCTCTGATAAACCTCATTTAGGGAAAAGGACAGAACGTGTGATTTCATTGTCCTAGGAAGCTCCCTGGTGAGGAAATCCCTTCTACCCTTGCAGGGAGGCAACTTTTGTGTAATTTAAAATGTTAAATAATTGCCTAGTATGGAAAGGTTTTAGCAAGTCTTCCTGCCTCTGACAGAGGCTCGATATCCACTGAGCTACGGTGTGTCCCAAGTTTTATATAATATATATTCATCACACTATATAGATCACCAAAATGTCTCCTGTTCAGCTTTATTCCCGTCAACCACTGTACAATGTAGATGAGCGATTTCACACAGATCAAATAGCCAACCGAAACGTCCTCCAGATAGATCCACTCAAAGAAGCTGCTTACGACTCTCACATAGTAGGTGCCGGATGGACAGCCACTGAGCCCCTGGATGAATGGATTCAACTGAAGGGGGAGTCACAATGTAAACCCGTGAACTAAATGCATATTAATGAGAAGGGTAGGGAGGCTCTCTTTTACATGGTACAGTTTAAGTTGTCGGGGTTCCTTCTCTCCCTTTCATTATGCCTATTTCATATTCTTCTCTCCTCCTCCTCCTCCTAGTTCAGAGAAGTCTCTCGGGTAGGGAAGAAGGGAGAAAGGGCCACCTTTACCATTTGCCTCTGGGTTGCAAAGGTAAGAGGCCGCCGTTCCCAGCGCCGAGGAGCTCTTCAGGGTCTGCAAGTGCTCATCTCTTTCCTGCGCATACACCTGCAAAGGGGACGTGAGAAATTAGATGCAATTAGGCCGGCGGTTTGTTCCGGCCCTGAGGACCCTCAGCCACCCTTCTAGGCAAGGAAAAGGGAAAGCTCCAACAGGATTTGATTGGGGGAGGGGGACCAGGTGAGGGAGGGGAGGGACTGTGTGCAAACAGAAGGGGGAATGGGAAAGGAGGGGGCGGGACCCAGAGGCCCCCAGCGAGGGTACAATGACCGCCCGCCCGGCGTTGGTGACGCAGACGAAGCGGCCAAACGGCCTCTGAGCCTCGCAAATCGTTTAGTATTAAATATAATCATTAGTGCTCTAGAGAAAATTACCTGAATTAAAATTTCAGTCGCGGAGGCCAAGAGCTTTCAAAGCTCGCTGCCCCTACAAATTCTGCATCTGACTAATTTGCCATAATTCCTCCTCTTCCCTTCACTCCTCCCCTCCCCCATCCCCAGCACAAAAGAAGTTCTAATCAGGTTAATTATTTGGATGTAAATTTACAGGTGTTCAGAATCACTTAAAAATATCCTGATCCTGGGCCTCTTTCGATGCTCAAGTAGAGCCAACGCAGGCTCCAACGCAAGCCTGGGAAAACCACACACACACACACACACACACACACACATACGTGCATATATGTATAATGTACATGTACACACACATACTCCATGGAGAGCGGCCCCCAGTCCGCACAGTAACTAGAGCAGACCTTCTCCCTCCCTCCCCCAACAAGTCTCCACTCGAAGGTTAAGTCACTGTTCTTTCTTTCCAAAGTTCCCCCAAGCTGCTTCTGTCCTAGGAATACAAATCTAACGGATACACGTTTCGGAACGTGGCGGTCCCAGTGTAACGTGGAGCCTGAGGAATCTAGAGAGAAACCTCCCCCTCCTTCCAACAGCTTAAGCTACGTCTGGTGGGGATAAAAGGGTTCTTTAAGGGAAATCTTTGCTCCCTGATTTTCTGCATCTTCGTGAATGTGGCCCCCGCATGCAGGTGTGTCCTATCACCACCAGACTTCCCCAAATCCGGACATGAGGGAATCCATTCCAACTCGCCTGCTTGTTTCATTTCAGCTACAGTTTTATGCGTGTTTTCTGCTCGGAAGTGTTTAGGGGCATTCCGGGTACACAGAAGCACTGGGAGCTCGGGGGGGGGGGGGGGGCATTCCGTACCCTTCCTCTGTCTCACTAGCTTTCTGTCTCGGTGTGCCTCTCCCTCTTTTGGTTAGCTATAAAAGCACGATGAAATGAAATGCAGAAATACAGCTGCATTCCACAGAAAATGAGCTGCAAAATCCTGGAAGCAGGACTTGTAATATGCCGGGTTACAACGCGTGTTTTCAAGAGCAACAAGGATTTTTGTAGGAATTTTCATGAATAGTTGGAGGGATTCCGCGTAAAAAGTAACTGGAAAGGAGGGGGGGGGGGAAGGACTTTCTCCTGGGACCTGAGAGGCCTCAAATGGCAAAATGGCCCAGTAATTATGGGAAGGCCAACTATAACTACCGGGCTCTGGATGATTGAGGGCTCCTGGACAATCTGGGTGTACAATTTCACCACACACTGACTTAAGGTGAGGAGGACAAGGAAAAACCCGACCCTACCAGCCCCAAGGCCAGCGATGCTGTGCAAGGCCATCACACTGTGGGATCTCCTTTGTTCCCTCCCCCACGCCTTTATAGACTGGGTCTCTATCGAGAGAAAGGAACAAGGAGAGGCTCACCTTGCCAGGGCCCGGGCCAGGACCTGGCCCCGAGCCTCCCAAAGCCCCGCAGGGCTCCCGCAGGTCGTAGTTTCCATTCTCAGGACTCCTATCCGAGCGTCTCCCTGCTTCCTCAGCCACTTGGTCTCCGAAACCTGGCCGGCCAGTGGGCTGCGGCAAGTGGCGTCGGCGGTGGTGGGGACTGCCGCCGTCGGACGAATCTGCTGGGCAGTCTCCTGAGGAGGAGTTGGCAGAGGACGAGCAGGAGATGCCGGTGGGAAGCGGGGTTGTCAGGTCCGCGTCAGGGCCACCTCCCACGACTGACTGGCCCGGATCTGCCTCCTCCTCAGGTTCCGCTTCCTCGTCGTCGGGGAAGCGATTGGACTCCACGTCCACCTCGGGCTCGTCGCCCGTGTCCACGTCGGGCGAGGCTGAGCGGTAGCTAGAGCTGCCCTCGCTCAGAAAGTCCGGACTCAAGTAGCCTCCAGCGCCGCTCCCCCCCGGGCCGCGTGCAGCCCCGGCCCCATAGGCCTCCCGGGTGGTGCCGTACAGCTTGGCTATACTCTCGGCGTCTTTCACCACGGGTCGAAAGGCTGACACGTAGCTGCCCTTGCGGGCCTGGTGGGGCGGTGGGGCCTGGGGTGGCGCCAAGGGGAGGGAGCCTAAAGACGGCGGCAATGGTTCTTCTACTCCGTCCTCGTCCCCAGGTCCTCGGGACAGCGCGCTGGGGCACCGCTCTTCACCTCCCAGGCCGCCTTCCTTGACCGGTTCTCCCACAACCTCCAGGGGCTCAGCCCCTCCAGGGGGAACCGGGCCTCCGCCGGGGCCTCCCGTTCCTCCCGCACCACCCGGGCCTCCGGCTCCACCGTTCCCAGCCGCTGCGGCGGCGGCGGCCGCTGCGGCCGCAACCGCCGCGGCCACGGCCTTGGCCTGGCTCTGAGCTGGATAGGGAGGAACAGGTAGGCTGCCTGCCGCCGGCCAGAACATAGGAAAAGTCGGATAGACCGTGGCGGCCGCTGCTGCTGCAGCCACTGCAGCCGCGTCTTTGGCTGCCCCAGCTGGCTGGTGGCCCCAGAACATAGTACCTCCGCCTGGCCCAGCCCCTGCCCCTGGGGGTAAATGTCCTCCGCCACCTCCAGCCCCTCCTGCTCCGCTAGCCGCACCTGCCCCGCCAGCGCCCTTGGGATCACCCCCGCCCAGTACTGGGTCATCCTTCTTAGGGCACAGGCCGAAAGCCGTGGGGAAGCCGTAAGGGTGCGGGAAGAGAGGCGGTGGCAGCTTCTGTAGAAGGCCAAAGCCTTTACTGGGCACAGGGATCACTGGGTAGCTGCGGACCCCGGCCCCACTGCCGCCTCCAGGACCGCCTCCGCCTCCTCCAGCCAGGCCCAGCCCCCGCTGTGGGTGAGGAGGCGGCGGTGGACCAGGTGGCCCTGTAGGGTCATCATCGGCAGCGCAGCGGAGGCTCTTGTGGGGCGGTGGGCCAGGGGGGAGGTCTCCTCCGCAGCCCGGGCCGCCCCCTGCACCACCGGCCACTCCTTTTCCGGGGCCCCCGGAGCCTCCACCGCCTCCTCCCCCGCCGCCGTGGAGGGAGAATGTCCGTTTACGAGTCCCGCCGTTGAACATGGCCTTGACGTCCTCCCACGCGTGACTCAGCTCGTCCGTGGCCGTCTTGTCACTGAGCTTGAGATGGCGCCGCCACGAGTTGAAGTTGGCCGCGTCGGGCTGGGTGTACTTGGCCTCCGGGGTGCGGTGGGAATGGAAGATGAACTTGTTGGGAGAGAAGTACATGCTGCAGTAGCCGCACTTGATGCACTTGGCGCGGGAGCTGTTGTAGCGGGCAGGGATGAAGCTGCCTCGCGAACCCCAGGCGCACTCGTGCACCACGTCGAAGGCGAAGTTTTCTGGCAGCTTGGGCGGCTTATGCTCTCCGAGAAAAGACTTGCAAAGCCGCTCTGCCTCGCGCTTTGTGATCATGCCGCAGCGGCGCGACGAGATGGGCATAGCCCCGGCCCGGCGCAGGATCTCCAGCTGAACTGGGGTGCACTGCACGCACGTGATGCCCAGGGCCACCCGCCGGTTGTGGATCTCATTATAGCTATAGTTCTTCAACAGTGTGTTCGAGATCTGCGCCAGACACAGACGCTCCTGGCCGTCGATGACCAGGGAGACGATGGGGACCCCGTACAGGGACGTCTCGCCGACCTGGTTGGGCTTGAGGGTATTAGAGCCGGAGTACGGCTGCAGCTCCTGCTTGGAGTTTGGGGAGGAGCTTCCTTCGCGCCCATTCCCCATCTGACTGGCGAGAGCCTCCATGCCGCCACTTCTGCAAAAGAAAAATCAGAGAGGAGATGAGCCATTTTCAGGGCCGCTGCTCAGTCCCGCCCAGCTGGGCGCAGAGAGCTGCTGCCTGCGTGGGGGGCTTCGCATTTGTTATTCACAACAGAAGTCACCCCCATGTAATAAGTCCCTTTTGTTATTAATACATGTGCTGGCACTAGGACAAAATCCATCAGGGTTGGAGGAGGAGGAAGAAGAGGAGGAGGAAGAGGAAAAAGAGGAGGAAGAGGAGAGAAAGGAGATATTTACTGCAAAGTTGCCCAACTTCCCTGGTCCGGAATCAAGGACATTCACAATCTGTTCAACTCTCTCTCTGTCCAACCCGGTGGCCACACAGGGTATGGGTGGGTGGGGACATGAGCAGAGAGATCCTTAAGAGGGGAGCCCCTAGCACATGGTGGTTGGAGGGCTGTCAATGTCCATTATCACACTGTCTGGACTGGAGAGGGCAGGACTGGGCTGGGGCTGCTGTCCGGGGTTCTGAGCCCGTCTCCAAAAACTCTTTCAGATAGTTTGAGCCCTAGGAGCAAGATCCCAAGCAGTCAAACTACACATTCCCTGGCCTGGTTCAGTTGGGGGGGGGGGAGGGGAGGGTGAAGGGAAAAGATCGGACTAGTGCTCAACTGTAAACAAACCAGTTCCTTTCCCAGTCGCCCTAAGCTCCTTTTGGCAGAAAGATTAAAGGCAGAAAATGAAATGGTTTTCTTTGTAACTATTGGTGGGAAATCTTGTGCCATGGCCATAATAATGTGATCTATCTGCTTTAGCCATTTTCCTGACAAATACACATTTCAGGTCCGGGCCATCTGGCAGGGAGGGGGTCTTTTGTAGAAGTTTCTCCTATTTTGCCTCTCTTTTGGTTTCAGCCGGAAAGTCCCTAATTTTTCATTCATCAAATACTATTTCCCCCCACTTTGCCCAGAGTGCAAGATTTGGACTTTTCTCTTTTTAAATTTCAAATTGTTCCTCCCTTTATCCCCTCATTATTTGTTTTTCCCAAATGTGTTCATGGCTCCAAATATAGAAAACTGGAGTCTCAACTGCTTTCTGAAATCTTTGGGGACTCAGGGAATTCTGATCTTGAAGATTTCTCTTCCTCTCCAACTAAGAATCTAAAAACCCGGCTACTCCGGTTGCCAGATTCTAGTCGGCATTTGACACGCAGGATTGTTTTAAATTCCTATTTCCTTAGCTTTAGAGGAATCCGGGTCGGCCCCTGACCCTCCACCTCTCCTTAATCATAGCAAAGGAAGATCTGGCCTGCTCAAGGCTCCAGTGGTCGTGGGTCCAGGAAAATCAACCTTCCCCACACCTTCCAAACAACCAAGATGACAAATTAATTTTAAGAAATGCAACCCTCTCCACCCAAATTGTCTTTCTAAGAAACCAGGAGGCGGGGTGGAGCATTATATTTGCACATTTCTTTCCCTTTGGTCTCTAAGAAATGCATTTGAAACAAGTTGACCATACCGAAAAGTTGAATACCCTTATAAAACCTTCACCGACCGCTGCGTAGGAAGTAAGGAAGCCGACAACTCCAAAGCAGGGACCTAGCAGAAGGATCCCTAAGCCTAGCAAATGAGCTTATGGAGGAGAGATTGGAAAGGCTGAGCAGCTTTTAAGGTAATTACACAATCTCAGCGCCGTTTTCTCGAAAATGTGTCAACTGGCCCGCATCTAGTGAAAAGTCTGTCTTGGAGCCTCTGAAGGCCAAGTTCCTATCCGAATCCCAATTTGCCCAAGAGCCGGTCCAGGGTGCTGTGCTGAGGGGGAGACAGAGGGGGATCCGGGAGTTGGTTCTTGGAAACCCTGAACTGTTTTAGAGATCACAGGGAAGAAAGCATTCCCGGACCTAGCCCCAGTCAGGCAGGGAACAAGGGAACAGAGGGAGAAACGGAGCCCCAGGAGACGAATCGGATTTCAGAGACGAGATCCTGAATCAAAGGGTCTGCTGCCAGGAGGGAGGCGGGTTGAGGAAAGAAAAGCCTTGAAGGCCGGCAGTGAGGGGGGGGGGGGGAAGGAAAGAAAAACAGGCTGAGTTGGAAGGGGCAGTGGCCCCAGGCGGGTTTGGTAAAGCAGCTTCTCCGCCTCCTGGCGTGGGAGGAGGCGGGGGTGGGGGGCGGGGGTGGTGGTAAGAGAGAAGGAGTGGAAATACTCTTTAGCCTGGGAGTCCGGCGGCTGGGTGAGCTTTTAGGGTTTTGTTTTGCATAACAAATTAAAAATAAGAATGAAACGAAAAAAGCAACGACGAAAAAGGTGCGGGGCTCTGAACAGGACCCGACGCTGGTACTCACCGAGAGGCGGCAGCTGGACCCTAAAGTGCAGGGTCACTGTCTTTGGATAACGGAACCGGCGGGAGTTAGAAATTGCACCCAGCTCTCTCGGTTACGGTGCGGGCCCACGTTTGCGCGGGCACACACACATTCGCACTCTCACACACTCTTCAACCCTCCCTCTTGTCACCCTCTCCTCCGCACACATCCACTGCCCTAAGTCCCGAGAGCTGGCCGGGCCGCGAGCCTAGGGGGAGTTAGTTGTCGCGGAGTCCTCTTCACGGGAGAGCTCGGGTGCTTGTCCTGCGCCGCTGTCCTCCCGGCCCAAGACGCAACAAGAGAAGTGACCACATGGCCGGTCCGGGGGCGGCGGCAGCGGCGGCGCCTGAGTCGGTGGCGCCGCGCATCGATCCGCTGACAGCTGAAATAATAGGCAGGCACACCCACTTAGCGGGCGCACCTCGGCAGGGGCCGCACTTCGCCGGGGCCCGGCGCGCGTCAATCAGCCCCCAGCCCGCCAGTCACTCAGCGCGCAGCCTCGGCCTGGGGCTGGCTAGCCCAGGGCTCCCAGACCCGGGAGGGAAAGGGAAAGGGGGGCGGGGGACAAGACAGGGGGTGCCCCGGGCAGAGTGCAAGGTAAGCGGCCGGCCCTGAGACACCTGCGCCCAGCTCTGCACCTGCGGCCGGGCGGGCGGTGCCGCGCCCGGGAGAGGGGGAGGGCTGGGGGCGGGGAGGAGGAAAGGGGAGGTGTAAAGAGAGGAGGGGGAAGAAGAGATGGGGCCCGGGGGGGGGGGGGGTTAAGGTCGGCGTGCAAGGGAAGAGCGCTGGGCAGGCGGGCAGGACCCGGAGCTGCGGGCACCCTGAGGTCTGGCCATGCTTGGGTGGGAATAGGAAAGGGAGAGAAATAGTGGTCTTGGAGGGGGAGGAGAGCAAAAAGCAGCTTGCTGGCTCTGGATTGGGGGGGGCAATTGCCAAGGGCCCCCAGCTAACCTCTCGGTTATTGTAGCCCCAGTCGTGCGTATTCCACAGCCTTGGGCCCACGAGATGCTGAGGGTGCGGCGGGAACCCTACCCCAAAAGCTCCGTGCCACTCGGACTCCAGACAGCTTGGAAAGTTTGTCTATAGGGGGCCCGAGACCAGTTCGGCCCCCGCTCCGGGCTGGTGCAGAAATGGGCCGACAAAAGGTAGCAGTTGCGTCTCGAAGATGTTCAGGTTTGGGTGGTCGGTCGGGTGGGGGAAGAAGGTAGCAAAGGGTGGGGAGAAAGGCAAAGGAGAGAAAGTGGCTGGAGGAGGCGGTGGAGCTAGCGAGGTGGAATGAGCAATGTCCGCGGCCCTCCAGGTTGGCCTCCCTGCTCCTTCACTGCCTCCCTCCGAGTCTGTTGTTGCCCCTCCTCCCTTGGCCTTGTCCACTGAGGCCCCAGACCGCGGGCGGGTCGATGGCGGGAGAAATCACCGAATATATTATTTATGTAGCACCGCAAACTGCCCCAGGCCGGCGCGGGAGTGAGACGGGTCGATGCGGGATGGGAAAAGGAGACGCCACCGGAGTCAAGCTGGGTCGAGGATGGTGGGAAGAGTATGTGGGGGTAGGGGGTGGGCGTGGGGATGGGGGGGGGGTGACTGTATGCTTGGAAGCGCGAGTTCTGAGGCTTGCGGAGTGGGGGTGGGGACTGGGCGTTCGGCAACCACGGTCAGACATAGCCATAGCCGGGTCATTCTCTCTGGCCCTAAAATGGTGGGAGAAGCCACCCCTCTCAAGTGTTGTGTAGAGGAATCGATAAGAGGACATCTAGGAACCAGGCCCTTACTGCGTTTGTAGAGTGTGTGCACACAGGAGATGGGAGGCGTCCAAACTGAGATCTCTCAGCTTAGAGAAGGGGGTTCTTTCCTTCCAAGGCCACGGCTGCCTTCCTAGGGACCTTGGGTCCAGGCCTTGAGTCCTGTTAGGGCAAGTCAGGGAGTCAGGGGCCACCAATAGAGCCAGACAGAGGAACCTAGAGGTCAAGCACATCCTCACCTCCTCCTCCCCCGCCGCGCCTATCTCTCTCTCTCTCTCTCCCTCCCTCTCCCTCTCTCTCTCTCCCCCCTCGTGGTCTGTGACTCATTTTCTTTTTTTAACTCAATTTGTTCCCCTCAGTATCTTTTCATCCTTGAGTTAGCTGTCTTCTTCCTTCCTTTCCACCCTTGCTCTAAGTCTCTTCTAGTCTTTTTTTCTCCTGTTTAAATTACAAGTCAGCGAGCCTGTGTGTAGAAGGTAAAAAAAGGCTCCTCTCTTCCACTGCCCCCACCTCCAATCCTTCTTTCCCTTCCCCCCACAACGCTTCGTGGCATTAAATGCTCTTAATGGACACGTTAATTAAACTGTAATTAATCATACTGTCCAGCCCAAGTTTGAACAATTACCCTAATCAAACAGAAGTTAATAACGGCCGGGGATGGCCCGAGGGCTCTGACTTCGGAGCCGCTGCCTCCGCGGGCCGCAGGAACCCTCAGTACTGGAGGCCTGCTCCACACGCGCTGCAGAGCCTGCCACGTAATGTGTTATTAAGTGGAGTTTGTCCTTGGAAACAGATTTGGTGCCATAAATCTTCTCCTACCAACAGCTCCTGGGTCATCCCTCTCTTTATCTGGTCTTTCTTTTAGGCTCCTCTTCCTCTCTTATTCTTTGCTTCTTTGCCGGATTCCCTCTTTCCTTCTTTCTCCTTTCCTATTTTCAATTCTCTCCGTATTCTTTTTTTCCCTTTTTTTCGTCGTCCCTCTTCTTTACTCCCTTTTCCCTCTTCCCTCCCTTCGTTTACTTTTCTTCTCTCTCTCCCTTTCTGTTCCTCTATTTCTTCTCTTCCCCTTTTCCAAACCCTTCTTTTTCTCTATTCTCTCACTGCCTTGAGTACAGCTCCAGGATTAGACATCCTTCTAGTGTGGGGAAAGGGGAGCCTTGGAACGAGAATAGGGCAAGTAATGTTCGATTCTCCCTGGTAGCCTAAGAGATAACTTTAGGGTGAATTTGTTTGCTTTCTTTTTTGGTGTTTCTGCTGTTTGTTTTACCTGCTTCTTTCCCCCTTAAATTCATTCACTGAAAGACATAAAACTTTCCCATATAAAAGTAATTTTCAGCAAACCCAGTTCAGTTCCTCTCTTTGTCCTTCTGTCTGATTTTTAATTTCCTTCTAAACCTTTTCTCGAAGTGTCCCTTATGTCTATATTTTTGTCCCCCTTTCTATCTTCTGTCTCCCCTTCTGCCCCCACCTGTCTCTCGTATCTCCATCTCTTATCTTTCTATTTTCATTTCAAAGCAAGGAAGATGCTCTCTGTTTCTTTCCTTCTCTAAATCTATCTTTTTTTTTAAATCTCTCCGAGTCCACCCGTTCCTTTCTCTCAGTTTATATATCTCTAGATAATTCAGCCTCTGTCTCACTCTTTTCTCTTTCTCTCTTCTAAACCCTTTCTCCCCGCCCCTCTCTGGGACATAGTAACCCAATTTCGGTATCACTGTTGAAACCGTCCCCTAGCTCAGTTAACACCCCCCCCCCGTTCTTTCCTTCTCTCTCAGCCCAGGCTCCCCCACCCCATAATTACAATCCCAGCCGGTAATTATTCTTCGCCTTTTAATGATTATTTTAAAGAGACTTCAGAATCCCGCATCATTGTGACAACGACTGTGAAGCCAGGATGGGGCCGGGAGACAGAAGGGAGGGGAGGGTGGTCAGCCAGGCTTTGCCCCTTTCCCAAAACTCCCCTTGTGGCTCCTCCAGCCTCAGGAGCACAGCTCATCCTCTGGTATAATAACCACATACGCGATTACACTGTGTCTAACTGCGATGCAGTCACTGTCTACACATTGCCCAACTTGTCTGATCCGGTTTGATGACTGGATTACATAGGAGTTGAGTTAAGATAGAAGAGAGGCTCGTGCCTGCGCCCCCTCTGTAGAGGGAGCTCTCTGCAGTCCGGCACCCACTTGATGGACTCCTGAGATTTCTCTATGAGCCAGATTTTGGCTCTGGACTCGAGTATCTTGGACTCCCTCAAAGGGCCAAGTCTCAGAATGGACGAGGGGGCAGCAGAGTTTCGCGGCCCAGAGTTGGGAGGATACGGAGAGAGGTGGAAGTTGGGGGTGGGGTGGGTTCAGAACCCGGCCCTATCGGACAGCTCCAGCTCCTCTGAAGTTCCCAGTTCGATTTGACAAAACCCAAAGGCAGGCTTCACTCTAGGGTCTTCGAAGTTTGGAGAGAGTAGTGACTTTTCTCTTCCTAAGAGTTTTATCCGGCGAAATGGTTGAGCAAGAATCGTAGGCCAGGAAGGAGGAGAGAAGATAGTTATTTTGGAGGTGGGGACGCCGAAATCAAGGTCACAGCTCTAGGCCAGGCGTTCCAATGTGGCGACCCGATTTGATAATAAAGTGGGGAAGCGGTGACTCGACCCCCTAGCCTAGGGACTGGCCGAAGGTCTTTCCCACAGCTAAGGAGATGGACGAACTAGTTCTCTTAGGTCCCTTCCCCCTCCCACCCCACCAGATTGGTAGTCCTTGCTTTCTTTCTCGGCCCTGGACAAGAAAGAATAGAGAGGACTGAATCTAGGTTTCCTCATCTCTGTCTCTAGGGCCGGGGCTCGTGGGAGATAAGAGCCCTAGTTCTCGTGGTAGCTCTGTCTCAGCGTTCGGCACTTTCTGAGTTCACGCCAAGGTCCCTCTCTCTCTCCCGATTCTTCGAGTCCTCCGCCCAGCTCTCCTTGGAATCGGCATTTCTCCGTTTTTAGGGCTCCGTCTCTCCTTTTTCACCGAATCTTCCTCGCTCTCCTTCCACCTGGTCGTTGCTCCCGCTTTTCCTTCCCACGGCCCCCCGCACCTCTCCAGTTCGCACAGCTCCCCTCAGGCGCCGCGTCCACACCATGCCCCGTGCTCAGGTTGTCTGCGCCCCGGAGTCTCCGCAGCCGGCGCCCCCACTTTTGGCTCGGGTTTGGAGAGCTCGCCTCCTTCCGCAAGCACATATCTTTTAACAGTTGAATTAACGGCAGTTTTCGTCAGTTAATTAGGTTTAATTTACATAATTAGTACAGTATAAAGAGTATTGGGGATAATCATGGGGTACGTATCGCTTACTGTGTAAACACGTATTCTGAATTAAAAATCAGATGTAATTAAGGAGTGTAGGCTCTGTTTAGGCAGGGTTTTAATTGTAATGAATTTCTAATTAACACTCAATGATTGTCAAATGCAAAGGGCTGTAAAATTTTCTTGTAGTTTTGCTAATTTATTGTTTACTTAATATCTGGATATTAATCCGCCGGCCTGGAGAGAAGGGAATCTGGAGCGTGGGCAGCCTCGGCCAGGCGAGGGCGAGGGCACGCCTGGGCTAGGAAGGAGAAGGCGAGCTGGAATCTCTAGGGCTGCCACCTCTGCACATAGACGGTGCTGACTGCCTGGAACGAAGGGCCCTAAAATCGACTGGCCCTCCGTTTGGAACCAGAGGGAGGCTCGAGGAGGGCCAGATGATTCCGGGCTGCTGGGGTTAGGGGAGGAGAGTTTTTAATTGGGGAACTCTCAATCCCACTCCTATCCTGGACTGGCACCGGAATTTTCAGGTGAGAGAAGGGAAATCTCCTATGCCTGACTCTCCCACTCCAACCACCAGACTCCCAAAGTGCAAATAAATGTCCAAGAGAGCCCATTGGACCTTGAAGTTGAGATTTCCCTCATGGCCCCCAATCCCGGGAAGGGATTCAAAGCCTTCCTTCGCTTTCCTCCCCCTCGTTCTCATTTGAGCCGTAGGGCCCAGGGAGGGTGAATGGTGCACTTGCTGTCGGGGCCAGTGCTCAGGAAGGAGATGAGGTTTGAGGAGGAGGCTTTAGCAGCACAATCTGACATTCAGATAAACATGCAAATGAGATGCAAACAGCATTCAAATGAGCAGAGATTAATTTCAAGACTAAAGTTCAGGTACTCTTAATAATAGAGGAATAAGGCAGCAGCTGGTGGAGGCCAGGAGTGGAGAGTTTTTGTAGAGGTCCCCATGACCAGGCTGAAGGCCCTAGTAAAATGCATTTCTTCGTATTGCTTCAGTCCCTGCTTATTATGTCCAGACATTACCAGTTCTACAATATCCCAGGGCCCCTGCCTTCCTCCATCTCTCCACCATCTTCCCATTACCTGGTTGCCCTGCTGTTCCTCATCGAAACTCTTTGGCCCAGAACTGGGAGAAGACAATGGTTGACCCAAGGAATTTGGTCTGACTACCTAGGGAACAGCTCTGGGGGAAACCACATTTAGCCTAGGAAAGATGAAACCAGTTGGTAAAGGGGAGGTTTGGGAATTCCCACAGGATTTCGGCTAGCTCTGCTTTCTCTGACCTCAATTAGCCAAAGAACTGGAGGACTCTGAATTTTTATCGCCTTGGGGAGACACACCCCAGACCTCAGATGAAATGGGGTAGGGACCTGCAGAAAGCAGCCCAGCTCCTCCAAACTCCTGTCTTGCCTTAGAAGTTCTAATTCTCTAGGTCCTTAGAAATCTTCAGAGCAGTTGGGCTATTCCCCAATACAAAGTATATGTCCGTGTAGCCTCCCTCCATCCCTCCTTCCCTTCCCTTCCCTTCCTTCCTTCCTCTCCTTCTTTTCTCCATTCTTCCCTCTCTCCCTCCTTTTCTCCCTTCTTCCTTCTCTTCCTCCCTCTCTCCCTTTCTCCCTCTTTCTCTTCCTTCCTCCCTTCCTCCTGTCTTTCCTCCTTCTCCCTCCTTTTCTCTCTTCCTCCCTCTCTCCCTCTCTCCCTCTTTTCTTTCTCTCCTTCCTTCCTCACTTCCTTTCTCCCTTCCTTCCTAGATTCTTATAACAGCCTTCTGATTGCCTCTCAAGTTTCTGCCCACTTAAGTCCAACTTTCACACTGCTGCCAAAGTGATGCTCCTTGAGTGCAGATCTAATAACTTAATTCCCCTAATCAACCAGCTCCTATTGCCTCTAGGATAACATTAAACTACTCCTTTTAGCTTGTATAACTCTTCACAACCTGATCCTAACCTATTTGTCCAGCAACAATATTACCACCACCACCACCCCCAATACTCTTCAGGCTGGAGAACTAGTCTTCCCTCTCTTCCTAATATTCCATCTCCCATCTCCATGTCTTTGCACTGGCTGTGCTGTATGCCTGGAATGCATTCCTCTCTTCACTTCTACTTCATAAAATACCCCTCTACCTTCAAAATGGAGTTCAAATCATTATCTGGTAAAAATTGCTGGGACAGCAAGAAAGTAGGTTTGGCAGAAACTAGGCATAGACCAATATCTTACACCATTCAGTAAGATAAGATCAACATGCATAGATGATCTAGACTTAAAAGGAGATATAAGCAAATTAGAACAGGAAACATATTGCCTATCAGATTTAAGGAGAGGAGAGGAATTTGTGAGTAAATGAGATGGAGAGCGTTGTGAGATGTAAAATGGATAATTTCGAGTACATCGAATTGAAAAGTTTTTGTGCAAATAAAACAAATGTTGCTAAGATTAGAAGGAAAGCAGAAAACTGGGAGAGAGTTTTCATAGACTTGGATAGAAGTTTCATATCTAAAATACATACTTTGTCAAATTCATAAGAATAAGAGCTATCCTCCCATTCATAAATTGGCAAAAGATAGGAAGACAGATTTCAGATGAAGAAATCAAAGCCATATGTAGGCATATGAAAAAAAGCTCTAAATCACTACTATTAAGAGAAATGTGAACCAAAACAACTCTGAGGTGCCATCCCATACCCATCAGAGTGTCTAAAATGACAAATGTTGGAGGGAATATGGAAAAATGGGGAAAAGAAACCTAATACACTGTTGATGGTACTATGGACTGATCCACCCATTTTGGAGAGCAATTTGGAATTATGCCCAGCAAGTTATAAAACTGTGTATAGCAAAAATACTATTGCTGTGTCTATTTCTCAAGGAGATCGGTGGGAAAAGGAAAAGAACCTATATGTTCCAAAATATTCATAACAGCTCTCTTTGAAGTGGCAAAGAACTGGAAATTGAGGGAATGTCTATCAATTGGGGAATGGCTAAACAAATTGTGGTTTATAATTGTGATGGAATGCTTCTGTGATGAAAGAAATTTTTTATCAGATTAATTTTTTTAAACTTGGAAAGGATGACATGAGATAATGAAGAGTGAAAGGAGTAGAACCAAGAGAACACTGCCTACAGCCACAGATTTAATATTTGAAGAATAACTTGTGAATGTTCAACTCCAGAGAATGAACTGAAAAATGGAACATGAAAGTCATAATCTATCTATCCATCCATCTATCTATCTATCTATCTATCTATCTATCTATCTATCTATCTATCTATCTATCTATCTATCTATCTATCTATCTATCCACCCATCCACCCATCCATCCATCTAGCTAGTTAGCTAGATATTTGTTTATTGGATAATGCCTTCGGTGGTGCAGAGAGGGGAGGGAGAGACTGAGATCCCTAGGAATAAATTCCATTAATAATTTTTTTTTAAAAAGAGAGAATAGAATGCTTTGAAGTGAAGTATTACCCTTTCCTGAGGTCTTCTGTGGCTAGAGGTCTAGGTATCAGAAATGTCAGTTGGATTATTTTTTCAAGTTTCCATTTAAGTTGGCAGCAAATCATTATTGAGGTGCTTGGAAGGACTTAAGGAGTTAACAGCCTATTGCAATCGCTTGGGATGGGCTGTAGGTTTGGAGTCCTGTCTTGCCCATCTCTAGTAAATCCAATGATTGGGGGATGAAAATTGGAGCTCCTTTAAAGCTGAAGGAACAGACAAAAAGTTATAACAAGGTCTGACCTAGGAGACACAATGTGGTAATAGTGGAAAGAACACTGATGTTGGAGTCATAAGAACTGGATCTAAATTTTAATAGCTAGGTTAGCTACTTGGCCTAGTGACTTTGGGTAAGTCTCTAAGTTAGACTAGATGGTCTCTGAAGTCCATTTCCAATCACATTCTGACCTCGTTCGTAATCTTTTTGGGCTTCAGTTTCCTCATCTGTAAAATGAAAGCATTATACTAAAAATTAAAAAAAATGGAGGTCAAGCACCTCTTTTTTATGTGGGGCCTTTTCTGATCCCATAATTGTTCATGCTCTAGTTCCTAAACTACCTTGTAATGGCACACACATATATACATATGTATGTATAGCATAAGTTTTTTTCATTTTAATTTTATCATGTGAAACACTTCCACATTGATAATTGTTGTAAGAGCACACCCATACAAAACCAAACCCCAAAATAAAACCATGAATACACTGATATGGAAGACAGCATGTTTTGATCCGCAACTATTGGACTCTGACAGTTCTTTCTTTGGAGGTGGATGGCATTCCTCCTCATAAGTCCCTCAGGATTGTCCCAGATCATTGCACTGCTGAGAGCAGCCAAGTTTTCACAGTTGGTCATCGTACAGTATTGCTGTTATCGTACAGTATTGTGCTGTGCACCATGTTCTCCTGGTTATTGTAAATATTTATGTGTCCTTGTTAGCTCCCCCCATGTCAACTGTTGAATGATAGATTGATTGATACAGTTTGTTCTTGTATCCCCAGTGCCTGTGACGTAGTAGGTGCTTAATAAATGTTTGTTGATTGACTCAGTGCAGGTTCTGACCTGATGGGGGTTGTGCCAGATTGCTGAATCAAGATTTAGGTGAGCAAATATGAAATAGGCCCATCAAGGTATTGAATGTCACATAAGTGGCCCAGACACAAAGCTCTGGGATTCAGAGGAAGGAGAACCTAGTTCAGGCTTAGGTGGGGAGGGAAGGTGTTGTGAAGGAGTATTCTTGAACTGGACTTTGCTGGAAGGGCAGAATTTGCCCAGGCCTTGAGGAAAATTTAGTCTGGGAGGGGTGGTGATAGGGAGACCTTGAGATAGCAGCTCAAGCATACATTTGGGAATGCCCACATTAAGCATATGGGATAGAGAGATATCCACTTGACTAGCCTGGAATTCCAAGGCTGGAAAAGCTGGAGCAAGGTTATGCATGATGGCCTTGAGGCCTCAGGACTTTACCTGGTGGGAAATGGAGAGCCACTGGAGGAAGTATTTTTGGGGGAGAGTGGCAACATGAAAGCAATCATCCTGATTACAAGCCGACTGCCTCCAGGAAGCTTTGGATTTTACCTTCTAGAAAACTTGATCTTTTTAGCCATATTCTTGTTTTGAAGTCAGGGTTTGGGGAGGGAAAGGGAAGAGGAAGATGGAAGAAGGACTAATAGCAGAAAAAGGACAATTTGGCGAGCTTCATTGCCTTCTAGGCAGGACAAAAGAAGACTTGAAGTGCCTCCAGACTCTCAAGGTTATCCCAAGCCTTGATGACTCACCCTAGCCTAATACACTGTCATCCAGCCATGAAGGTAAGCTCCTTGAGGTCAGGGAATATCCTTGTTTTCTTTTTTTCCTCCTAGCAAAGTGTCTTTTCCAGAATTAGTGATTAATGTATTGGATTGAATTGGGATGTGATCACTTCCCTCTCAAAGCCTTGCTTACTGACTTAAGTTTTGCATTCTCTATAGGAGATCTGGAGGTTGCTGGGATGCTAGTCCATTTCTTCCTTTATTGCTGCCACCAGACCTTTGGAACCTTGAGGATATGGGGCAGTGATTCCCAATGTGGGCGCTACTGCCCCCTGGTGGGTGCTGCAGAGATCCAGGGAGGCAGTGATGGCCACAGGTGCATTTATCTTTCCTGTTAATCGCTATTAAAATTTTTAAAAAATTAGTTTCCAAGGGGCTAAGTAATATTTTTTCTGGAAAGGGGGTGGGAGGCCAAAAAAGTTTGGGAACCACTGATATAGGGTGTTCTGGGAGCACCTCTGGTGTGAAGGCCTCTAGTGTGAGCCCTTTTCAGGGCTGCTGATCCACCTTTGGTGTCCACCTTTCATTCAACTCTAACTTAGGACACCCAGAAGCTTTTGTGTGTGCAGCTGCCATGCCCCACCACGTCATGGCAGATGGACAAAATAAGGTGGAGGATAAACAACAGGGCTCAAACCTGTCAATGGGTTAAGGGGTTGTGTCTACTCCAAGCATGTGATGTCTTCTCCTGGTGGAATGGACAGATGAGAGCAATTTGTTCCAAAAGGCCAGGAAGGCAACTGAAGCATGCACTGTGGTGCACTTAGAGCTTGGTCAGACATTCAAGATGCCAAGGTTATCCACTGCATCCTGGGCCATCTCAAGTCATCTTGACTGCAGAAGAGAGAGTAAGATTAAGACTCTGTGCAACTCTGCCTCACTTAAATCCACTTCATGGCCAAGTCATCTTTATCACCAATGCTATCAGTGGTTCTTTTCAAAAATGAAGGATGAAAACAAGGATTCTTTTTCTTTCCCAGAACCTTTTAGTTTAAGGATGACCCCCAAACTTGCCTTTCTCCTTATTTCACTTTATTTCAAAGTCTGAGTTTGAGATCTCCAGAAGACCTGCTCTAAAGATCTAAATGGTGGAAGTAAAAATGAAAGAAACAAGATAACACAAAATAAAGTCCTACTCTGGTGTTGCGTGTACATTCCTGAAGGCTATGTCACCAAAATCTAAGTTCTGATTGGCCAAAGGATCATAAGTCAAAGCTCTAGAATCGAAAGGATCCTCAGAGACCATTTAATCTAATTTCTTCATTTTATTTATGAGGAAATTTGAAGCCTTTGGAAGTTAAGTGACTTGTCCAAGGTGACAAAGATGATCTTTTAAGAATCAGTAACAGGTCTATCAAGCTGGAAAAGTACTGAAGTACTGAAAAAAAGTACTAGTAATAAATTCACCTTGAAAGGTCAGTCAAGCAAACACAAGAGACCGCAAAGTGTTATTTTTTTCTTTTTTGGACACAGTAACTCCTGAAAGCTATCTCCCAAGATGTGGAGAAATCTCAGGCTATGTTGGTGGAGACATATCTGGATAAAAAACTCAGATCTTATGAAGTCTTTATGCTATACAAGAAGAGAGAAGTGACAGACTATGGACATCTCAATATAAGATATCTACAATTTGGGGCAGCTAAGTGGCTCAGTGGATAGTTCCAGGCCCAGAGTGAGGAAGATCCAAATTTATATCTGGCCTGAGACTCTTCCTAGATTTGTCACCCTGGGGAAGTCACTGAACCCCAGTTGCCTAGTCCTTGCTATTCTTTTGCCTTGGAACTGATACCTGTATAGATTCTTTTTTAAAATGTTATTTTTATGATCATGTAAAATGTACTTCCATATTAGTCACTGTTATAAGAGCAAACCCAAACATAACCAACCCTCCAAATAAAACCATCAATACACTGATGGGAAAGTATGCTTCAGTCCGAATCCATCTGACTCCAACAGTTCTTTCGCTGGACTGTATAGATCTGAAGGCAGAAGGGAAAGGTTTCAAAAAAAGATCTCTACAATCCAGCCATAGGCGGTTGGCATAATTTCCAAGAAGCATCCTACTCCTATTTCTGGACTTGGTCTCAACTCAGCTTGGGAATAAGCAGCATAATGAAATTAATAAAATTCTTCTCCTACTTAATTAGCTGTATGAGCAAATTACTTATCCTCTCAACCTCAGTTTCTCCATCTCCAAAAAGAGGACAATAATACCTGTAATACTCAACTCACAGGGTTGCCAAAGGGCTCAAAGGAGATAAGATGCAAAGCACTTTATTAAAAAATGTATTGAAGGGCAGCTGGGTAGCTCAGTGGAGTGAGAGTCAGGCCTAGAGACAGGAGGTCCTAGGTTCAAACCCGGCCTCAGCCACTTCCCAGCTGTGTGACCCTGGGCAAGTCACTTGACCCCCATTGCCCACCCTTACCAATCTTCCACCTATGAGACAATACACCAAAGTACAAGGGTTAAAAAAAATGTATTGATCTTCTTTTCCCCGTCTCACACGTGGAGCCTGATGCCTTAGAACAGATTATTTCAAAAGGAAAAAGAAGACCTTTAAAAAAGTGGTTATTAATCAGGTCTTGATGGTATCTGCTGGGCTCCATCTCCATAGTCCCCCTGCAAAGAAGCAGCTGATGGTGCCTTCTCCTATCTCTTCTTTGGGGCCAAGGGTGATCATCGGAACCTTACAGAATTCTGTGTCCATTATTTTGTTGGATCTGTGTTGTTCTCCAGGCTCTGCTTCCTTGACTTTCTGCCAGTTTAGATATTTTTCCATGATTCCCTAAATTCTTCCGACAGTCATATGATATGAGCAGACCACAAATGGTTCAGCCATTCTTCAGTTGATGGACATCTACTTTGTTTCTAGTGTTTTGCTACTATATAAGGATCTGCCAATTATGTCCACATGTAAAGTGACTATATAAATGCCAGTTGTGTTTTACATTTTTATTGACCTCTTTTGTTTTTCCTTTGCCTTAATTTCCAAATATATCTTCCCCTCCTTGGAGAGGCAGCCCTTGTAACAAAGAGGAAAAAAGAAAGAGAACAAAAAAGCAGTTTGGCAAAACTAACCAACACATGCACCGCTCTGCCAACATATGCGATATTCCAGAACTCTGCTGGTCTACTAGCACTTGACAAAAGCATGGATAACACCAGTTATTTTTCTCATCACTAATCTAGCCAGTGCCTAGGTGCATGTTTGTTTGAACAACCTTAAAGGTCACTAAGTGGCACAGTGGAGAGAGCACCGGGCTTGGAATGAAGAAGATTCTTCTTTCTGAGTTCAAATACAGCCCCAGACACTTACAAGTTGTGTGACCCTAGGCAAGTCACTTAACCCGACTGACTTCAAGTTTCCTTTTCTAGAAAATGAGCTGGAGAAGGAAATGTCAAGCCATTCTAATATCTCTGCCAAGAAAACCCCAAATGCTGTCGGAATCGTGAAGAATCAAAGACAACTGAAAAATGACTGAACAACAACGAAGGCTAGTCTTACCCTTAGGTAAAGCTGGGCTTCTGCATTTCACTTTCTAACTAGCATCTAGGCCTCTCTGGCTTCCCTCTGTATGGCCAGTGGCCTGTGTCCTTAGATGTGGCTCATTCTTCCACTTCCTGCTAGTACCCTGAATGGATTTCCTACCTTTTTAGCTTTACCTGCCAAAGGAGGGGAATGGTTGTGAGAGAGGCCTGGTAGAGGTTACTCCTGGGTCCAAAGCCTCCATCTACCTACCTATGTTCTCTTATTGAGGACTCCTGGCCTAAATGCCTCTAGAATAGTACCTTTCTAGAACAGGTCCTTACTGTTTTATAGTCCTTAAGGAGAGATTTGACCATAAAAGAAGGTGGGTTGGACACATGACAAGGGAGATGGGCCATCCATCACTAGCCACCCAATCAGGTCCTTCAGCATTTTGGGTAGACCCTCTTTGGAGGATTTGTGGGTTGGGTTTGGAGTCAGAAGAACTGGATTCAAATCTCAACCTACAACTTATTACTTGTGACCTTGGGCAAATTGTTTCCCCCTCTCTGGGTCTCAGTTTCCTTTCCTTTTCTATTTTTTAAATCTTACAATACTGTCTTAGAATCAATACTATCAGTTCCAAAGCAGAAGAGCAGTAAGGGCTAGGTAACTGGATTTTTTTCCCCAAATCCTTAACCTTCCATCTGATAATCAATACTATGTATTGGTTTCAAGACTGAAGAGCAGTAAGGGCTAGGCAATGGGGTTAAATGACTTGCTCTGAGTCACACAGCTAGGAAGTATCTGAGGCCAGATTTGAATCCAGGACCTCCCACTTTTGGACCTGACTCTCAAACCCCTGAGCTACCCAGCTGCCCCCAGGTGAATAAACATTTATATGAGATCCACTTGACTTGATCAGGAGTCTGCACCAGCATCCTATCTCTGCTCCTCCCTCCCCCTCTCTTTACCCCAGATTTGGGCTATACCAGTGATTCAGATTTCACACACAACATATGGTTCCATGTGCCTCTTTGGATGTTCGGGGTGTTCAGGAAGGACTAGCCCTTCTAGTGTGAGGGCCCTCTGGTATGAGCCCTTTTCAGGGCTGCCCATCCACCTTTGGTGTCCACCTTTCACTCAACTATAGCTATGGCATATACATCATCAGTAAAATGGTCTTGGCAGACAGTTGAAGGTAAGATGGCGGATGGACTAAACCAGGTTGTGGGTAACTGATGGGTCTCAAATCCCTCTGAGTTAAGGAGGTGCCTACCCCAAGCCTCTGAAGATTTCCTTTGTTAGAATAGGTGGATGAGAACAACTTGTTTTGCCAGCCACGAAGGGGGCTGGAGCAGGTGCTGTGGAGCGCTTAGACAGAAAAGACCCCAAAGGCATCCACTGCATCTTGGGCCATTGGCAGTCTTGCCACTGGATGGCGACTCTGGAAGAGAGAGCGAAGCTGACAGCTTTGTGCAATTCTGCCTCACCTAAATCCAATTCGCACACAAGTCAAGATATCATTGCAAGATGTCCTCAGCCCTCTTAGAAAAAGAAGGACAACAGTTATATTTGAAAGTCCACTTTTCAGTTTTAAAGCCCCGATCATCAATTCCTCTAAAGTAGTTTCCCTGGCGTTTCCTCCACTCTAATAGGGCTGGGGTTGATCTGAAAGCATGGGTTAAGTGGGAGAGCTCTCCTAGCTGTGAGACCCTAGGCAAGTCACTTAACCTCACTTGCCTAGCCCTTAGGACTCTTCTGCATTGGAACAGTATCTTAGTTTCAATTTTTTTTTTATAATCCTTACCTTCCATCTTAGAATCAATATTATATATTGGTTCCAAGGCAGAGGAGCAGTGACTTGCCCAGGCTAGTCCAGCTAGGAAGTATCTGAGGCCAAATTTGAACCCAGGACCTCCTGCCTCTAGACCTGGCTCTCAATCCGCTGAGCCACTCAGCTGACCCCATTTAGTATCAATTCCGGACAGAAAGTAAGAGTTTTTTTTAAAAATGGGAGCTGTATGGCCCAGAATAAATGCTTACCATCTCCAAGTTGGGAGAGGGAAGGAAGGGAGGGAGGCAGTTTGCTTCTTATAATTTTGGAAAATGTAAGTTGAAAATTATTATCACATATAATTGAGAAAATACAATATCTTTGAAAATTTTTATTAATAACATTTTTATTTTTATTTATTTTATTTATATTTCATTAAATTTTTCATTTCATTTTTTATTTAATTTAATATTTTGTTTCATTTTTTTAATTTAATCTTTTTTAAATTTAACTTAGTTATTTTAATTAATATAATTATACTATATAATAATTATAAACAATAAAATATTATTAATTTAATTTATTTAGTTTTTAATTTAATTTAAATAAAATTATTTTTTATTTCATTAATAATATTTTTAAACATTAAATTTTCTTTTAAATGGGAGAGTTCAACAAGAAACTAAACTTGATCCCAACAATTCACTAGATCAAGAGAATTTCTGTAACTAACATAATATATTAGAGGTCGAATTGTCTTATTTAAAGGTCATCCAGGAACTCTAGGGATATCAGGGTGGATGTATCCAGGTTTGGCGGCAACCTTGTGAGCTGAAGAATTGTTCAGATCCTGAATCCATGGAGTAAAATTGGAGCAAGAGAAGCTTCTTCATTATAGAAGATGCCCATAAGAGGATGAGGCCAAATTCCTGGCCCGGACTTTGAAGGAGGTAGAGCAGAAATGAAATGTAAACTGTCAGCCAAAAGTCCTGCAAATTGCTTTATGTTCTGACAAAGTTGAACCATCAGCCTCTCAGCAGACTGTAAGCAGTCATTAGTTGTTAACTAAAGGCCACTTTAAGTCTTTCTGATCATTC
>NC_058131.1:569718852-569768993 GCF_016433145.1 Gracilinanus agilis
GTATTGGGATTAGTTGCTCTTTGAATGTCTGATAGAATTCACTTGTGAATCCATCAGGCCCTGGCGATTTTTTCTTAGGGAGTTCTTTGATGGCTTGTTCAATTTCTTTTTCTGATATGGGATTATTTAGGTATTCTATTTCTTCTGCTGTTAATCTAGGCAGTTTATATTTTTGTAAATATTCTTCCATATCTCCTAAATTGTAATATTTATTGCCATATAATTGGGTAAAATAGTTTTTAATGATTGCCTTAATTTCCCCTTCATTAGAGGTCAGGAGTTCTTTTTTAACTTTGTGTTAGGTCATGGGCTCCTTTGACAACAAGCCTGTGGATCATTTCTTAACTATTTGTGTATGTATTTATTTATACTGTATTGATGTAGATATGTATACACACATAGAGATTTTGTTCATTGAAATGTTGATGATGAAATCTTGCTGTGTGGTTATTAAGAAGAACAATAGATAAAAATGAGAACACCTGAGTTTTAGGTCTGACTTGCTAACTACTACCTGGTTACCGAGCAAATCAAGTAACTTCTCTCAGGATCTTTCCTCATCTGCCAAATGTTGGGGTGTAACTAGGTCATCTCTGAAGCTAGATCACTTCATCCAACTGTACCCAGAACACGTTTTTAATATCTCACCAGGACACTAGTCCTGCCTCTTCCTTTCTCTCTAGCTCAGGCAGCTGAATTTACTCTTCTGAATGCTCTGATTTATCAAATTCATACTACCATTGCAAATGGAAAATGGCAGCTAGAAATGGCCATCTGTTGTCTGATGGCTGCACCCACAGTCTCTGGCTGCTTAGAACAAAGCTCCCTTCTGTGTCTACCACTTTCTTAGGTGTGTGATATCCTGTCAATGGAAGGTAACTTCTATAAGGACGGGGATGTTCTCATTTTGGAGTGACTTGGGTTCAAATCTGGCCTCAGACACTTCCTAGAGGTGTGACTCTGGGCAAGTCACTTAACCCAGTTTGCCTTAGTCCCTGCAGCTCTTCTGTCTTAAAATTGATACTCAGCAGGTAAGGGTTATTTTTTAAAAAATGGTTGTAAATTTGATCAATTTATCTAAAGTCCTTCTTAGCTCTGTCTCGTTCTAAGTTTTCTCATATGCCCAGACTCATCTCTGCTTGGGATAGATGACACAAAACAAAGCAAAACCTCGATATAAGATGATAATATACTTGGAATGCTTTAATTGTCCTTATATGACACACTAAGGCTTTCCTCTCTTTGGGAGTTCCAATCACTTCCTCCCACCCCTTTCCCATTAAAAAAAATACAATAAAGCCAAGAAATATCAGAAAAGGTCATAAAAGAAACGGGAGTCTCCAGGTTTCCTGGGCCCATCACTTCGTCATTCATGGGATAGCAAAAGCCTCTGGTCAGTCATCTCACAGGAGTGAAAGAGACACATTCAGCGGCCCAAATGGTTGGCTTCTGGCTGTGGGTTGTGTCCTGGGGACCGGGTCCCTGAAGGTTAGTCAGAGACAGCGGAGAAGGCATCAGGGAATTGTGACAAACCCCCTCTGCCTCAGAAGGTGCGGATGCTCACCAAGGCTCTTCTGGTGCTTGCAAACAATGCTAGGTAGTGGACATAATGACAATGTAAGAGGTGGCAGGTTTCTTCTTTAGAAACCTGGTCTGAGGATTTCCTTTCTTTGGGTGCTCTCTGGGACAGCTCTGCTCACTGAGGTCCCTGCTGGGCCCGTCTCTCCTCCAGCATTCTGCACACCCACATGGAGACCACTTCAGCATTCCCGTCATTGTACTGCATGATAAACGGGTGGCCCTAAAGATGAGAACAGAAGCAGATTTACTTTGAAAATAATAACAATCTCATGGAAGTTCCATCCTGAGGCCTCCAAGTGGCATGGAGGTGACCTTGTGATCTTGAAAGCTATGCAAGTGGTTGCCCAAGCTCTGGCCGGCCCACCCAAGGCTGAAAAGTCCATCATGGCATGCCCTGGGACAGATCACCTTAGGCCACCATTGCGAGGAAAGTGCTCTGCAAACCTTACATGTAGGGAAACAAATGGTTTTATAGTTAGAGAATCTGAGCTTTTTGTTGTCTGAGAATAAGAATAGTTTTCAGAGAGGCGCATCTGCAGGGAGCTGGAGGCCCGAAGATGGATTCTGCAACCACATCAAGCCATGAAACAGTCCTGCTAATAATTCACTGAGTTACAAACATGGAGGTGGAAAGAGGGGATGAATGAAGTCATCTCACAAAAATCTAAGGTGAGATTTAAGCTTAGACCTCCTTATTCCAAGTTCACTGTCTCTCTGAAGCCATCTTGATTCACGTATGGCCCCCTTCGTTTGGTCCTTGGTCAAGACCCTCTTGCCCTCAGGTGTATCTGTCCTGTTTCTGGTGCCAGACTATAAGCTCTGTGAAAGCAGAGACTGTGTCTAATACTTCTTTTGTTTCATCTTATTGTCATGCAAAATGCACTTCCATATTGGTCACTGCTGTAAGAGCAAACTTGGACATAACAAAACCCCCAAAGTAAAACCATAACTATGCTGATGTGAAAGACGACTCAACATTCTTTCTCTGGAAGTGGATGGCATTCCCCGGCATAAGTCTTTCAGGATTGTCCCACATCACTGCATCGCTCAGAGTAGCCAAATTTTCACAGACAATCGATGTCCAATATTTTATTGTGTACAGTGTTCTCCCAGGTCTGCTTATTTTGCTCTGTATCAGTTCCCACAAATCTTTCCAGCTTTTTCTGAAATCATCTTGCTTTTCATTTCTTATAGCATGATAGTATTCCATTACAAAAATGTACCACAGTTTGTTCATCCATTCTCCAATGGATGAACATCCCCTCAGTTTCCAATTCTTTGCCGCCACAAAAAGAGCTGCTATAAATATTTTTGTACAAGTGGGTTCTTTCTCCTCTAATACTCTTTTTCTTTTCTTTTTCTTTCTGCCTTTTACTTTTTATTTAAGTATTTTTCCATGGTTACATGATTCATGTACTTTCCCTTCCTTTCCCCTCTCCCTTCCCCAGACCTCTAATACTTTTTAAACCTCCACAGTGATTCCTATGCCCAATGATGGACATACAGCAGGATCTAATAAATATATTAAAATGTTTTTGAGATCTTGTTGTTATATCACCGTTATTTTCTAGTATACCTCCACTACCTCAGTGAGTCATCTCTAATAACAGAGAATAAAAAAGAAAGAGAAAAATCACATTTCAGCAAAACTAACTAACCAAGACACCAATGGAAGCGGTCAGCTTATGCAGAATCACCACAACCATATTGTCTCCGCTCCCCCCCCAACCCCAAAAGGAGGAAGAGAGCTTCATTTGGTGGTCTCTTCTCTGAGGTCAAAATGATTCAATACATAGTTAATGACTAGAACCCAAATCTTCTGACTTCTATTCCAACATTCTGCAGAGACCCAAAAGTCATCTGGCCATACAATTCATGTCAACTCCTTTAGCCCTCCCCTCTTCTACTAAAACCTTCCTAAAAATAAATCAGAATCTGATTAGCTCACTTTCTTTGGAAGGGTTCCTGGAACAAATGCAAACAGATTATGGGAAAGACCATATTGATGTATTTGTTTCCATTTCCAGAGAGTAGTTTCTAGAGCTTGTGAATGAAAATTTCTGTTGCTTTCTCCTGCTACTGTACAGCTCACTCTCAAGCTGTATAGTCTGATTTAAGAGTGATGGGCAAATTTCCAGGCTTAGTCTCCCATCTGTTTTTATCCGCTGTCTCTCTCTGTGTATAACCTATTTATATATGCACATAAAATAGACACACAGGCCCTGCTATCTTTAGCTATCTCCTCCTCCCACCCATACACAAAATGTACACTCTCAATCTCCAGCCCCCTCAGGATTTTCTGAGGAATCTTAAGGAAAACAGAGAGAACAGTCAGCATAGTCTCATTTAAAAATCAGAGGAAAGAGAAAACAGAAAAAGGGTTTTTCCTGCCCTACTCCCTTCAACCCCATGCCTCATATTTTCTCTTGAAGGACAGCTACTGTCATTGTTATTTGGGCTTAGGACACATTGCATTTTTCTCCGCCAAGGATCCTAGAGGTAAGAGGAAACTGGAGTGGGCAGGTAGAGAATGGAGAATGGATGCTGTTCCTGGGGCCAACTAAGAAAGATTGGTGAAGGGCAGAATGACTGGTTAGGTTTTCAATTTCCTTTCTCTCCTCTCCCCGATCAACTGTCTCTGTACTGCTCTCTTCAATCTTCCCTCCTTCCTCCTTGGTCTCCATTCTCAGTCTCCCCACCCTCTCCAACCTTCTTCCATTCCTGTCCTCCTTCCTCCTCTCCCTTGATCCCTTTTCCCTCAGCTTTCCCCTGCCCCTTCTTCTTTCCTTTCCCTCTTTTTTGGCCTCCTCCCTCAGGTCTGAAGTGCCATTTCCACCCCCAGCCCACATACACCCCTCCCTTTCTGGCAGAAGGATGAAATGAGGGAACCCTATGGGTCTGTTTAGCTGTCCTGATCTAGGTGGCAGCTTTGCCAGCGTCCCAAACAGCTCTTTCAATATACCTCAGCCTTGACCTGCAGGCCCCCAGGGGACAGTCAGACCAATTACAGCAGATTGCGAGGAGCTTCAGTGAGATGAAATCATCACACTCATTTTCAATTGTGCCTAAAATGGATCTGAACCCAGGGTTCCAGAGGTGAAAGGCTATGGCATCTTTCCAGCATGTCACCCAGCCATCCAAAACCCTAATGACTGGGGGTGGGGAATGGAGGGGGGGGGGAGATTTGCCTGATAAAGGAGAATAAGGCACCAGGCTGGAGGAAAAAGCAGGGCATAAGGAGTAGCCCAGCTAGTGATTAGTGAAAAGACAAGAGCGAATCACAGACATAGGCTAGAGACAACTTCAAGGCGCAGAATAGATTAAAAATGACAATCTGAGAAATCTACCTGTGACTTCAAGGTCAAATCCTGCCTGAGGTAAGGGAGGGTGGTGTGGGTGCTGGCTCAGAGGCTGAGAGAAGGTGGGGATGTGTTTGCCATGAACTGAGCTCTGCCCCCAGACACAGATTCAAGGAGAAGGATGCCTTTCAAAATTCATTCCTTCATTCAAGGACAGTAAGTGTTAAATGGACGATAGTCCCTATTAACAATACCTTGCATGTAGAGCTCATCTTCCCTCCCCTACATTTCTCTTGCCAACAGACCTCATTACCACTAGCCCGGACAATTAAGAGGAGCCTGCTAACGGGTCTTCCCATGTCCTCTCTCTTTGTCTTTCCTATTACTACTTAGGTAATTTTCTTATGCATAGCTCTGGCCATGTCATTTTTTTTAATACCCTTACCTTCTGTCTTACAATCAATACTACTGTTTAGGTTCCAAGGTAGAAGAGTGATAAAGGGCCAGACAACTGGGGTTAAGTGACTTGCCCAGGTTCACACAGCTAGAAAGTATCTCAAATCAGATTTGAAACTAAGACCTCTGGTCATGCTATTCTTTACTCTTAACCCCATCATTTGTCACTTAGTAGACAAACATTTATTAAGTACTCCCAATTTCCCATGCATTCAAACTCCTCTGCCTTGAAGTTTCATGCCCGGTGTTCAAAGTTCTTCATGATCGGCCTTCTCTCCTTTTCTAGCTTTATCTTATCATTTTACCCTGAGGTGGCTCCAAGTCAAGTTACTTACTATCTTCCCCATCAATGTGGCATGCCACTATGCTGATTCCTGTACGAGGAATGCCCTTCCTCCTCTTTACCTGTTTAAATCCTTTAATGTGGAATTCAAATAATATGTCATGAGTCCTGCACTAGATTCCTTGGTGGATGATTTCTTATACTCTTGGTCTATAAAGAACCCTTTGATCTGCAGCTATCCTATTTATTATGTAATGTTATACAGTAAACTTTATATCCAATCTCCCTTATTAAGACAAAAACTTCATGAAGGCAACAACTGTCTTATGTAAACTTTGTATCTCACTCATCACAAAGCACAGTTTGCCTCAGACACAGATTATTTTATACATGCTAGTGGAATTAATGAGAGAGTTTACAAGACTTACTCAAAGTTAGAGTCAAGTGACAGCCCTGGTATTTAGACTACCATGCTTATTCATTTTTAGCTGGACTTGCCACCTAATTTTGTAATTTCATTGATATTTTTTGCTTTCCCATCACTTTCATTTCTATATATCTCCCTATCCAGAAAACCATGCCTTGTAAAATGCAGTAAGCAAGGGGGAAAAAAGAACTTCAGCAAAACTAACCAGTATATCAAATGAGAGTGACAGTAACCCTACCTCTGCATTTTCTAATCTTTTTTTCAGAAACTCTGGATCATTATTATTATTTTTTGGATGATATAGCTTTTTACTGTACTATTAATTTTAAATCTACCAAATACTGAATGAAAGGAAAAAAAGAGAAAGGGATTGAAGGGGAGTAAAATGAGAAGGCAGAATTTCTGGCATATTTCCAGAATTCAACACTCTTCTGAGTTGAGAGAAGGGCTGCTAATTCAGGAACAGAAAGCCTTATCTTTAGTTTTTGGGGGAACACAGCTTTCCTTATAATAGTAGTAGTATCTAGAAGGCTTAAGAAAGATTCTGAATGATCCTTAAGAAGTCAGGGTAATTAAAAGGGGGAAAAGGGACAATTGGTTTAGGAGCTAATGCTGAACTGTAGTATGCAACAACAAAAAATTGTTTTTTACATTGATTTCAGAACATGTGAAAACTGGGTTAAAATGTAGAGTAAATGAATTCCAGAAAATAAAAAAGTTTAGTGAGATTCCCAATAGCAAAGTCTTTCCTTTTTGAACAAACTGGGACATAATTCTTAAGTGGTTTTCACTCAGTTTTGCTGCTGTTTTTCTTTCCACTTATGTTGTTGCAGTCATTCTGGATCCTGTTTTCCTGCTCCTGCTCTTCACTCATCAATTCACACAAATCTTCCAAGGCTTCTCTGAATTCTTTACCTTCTTTCTTGTTATGGTTTAGCAGTATTCTATTATGTTCACATGCCACAATCTGTTTAGCCATTCTCCAATTGATTAGAATATGCTTTGATTGTAAATTTTCACTGCTGCAAAAGTGCTATTCATTCACATAAAACACATTAATCAAGGTTTTGGCATGGCTGAGATTCTTCATGAACCTTAAGAAAAGGAAGAATCAAAGTAATATCTGGGGCATATTTAGCTCAACAATCCCATTTCCAAGGATGGGTTAGAAGGGCACACTTTCTAACCTTTAAAAAAGATCTAGAATATGTGCTTGTAAAGTGGAGGATCAAAATCAAAATGTCATTTACATTCATATACTTTACAATCAAGTATATACCTATTCCTGAACTGCCCTTACACTCACCCTTTTCTACACCAGTTCTGTTGCCTTACTTTCCTCCAGTTTTCTTCCAAGTCCTTCCTACTTCAATTTCTGCTTGCTGAAATCCTATCTTATATCTGAAGCCCTCTCTCCAATGTCATTTCTTCTTTAAAGCCTTCTCTGACCCCCAAAAAAGTTATTGCTTATAGCAGTTAGTATGGACCTGTTTTTCACTTTTATATAACCTGTGTTATACTATTTGCATAGTCTCATTCAACTGCAAACTTTGTATTTCAGCTTATTTATCTTTAGATCTTTCTATATGACTTGAGCTTCATAAACACAACATGGTATAGCAGAATCAGAAAGAAACCTGGATTTAAAGTCTGGACCTACCTGTTTTGAGAGTCTGGATAAGGGCCCCAGTTCTTTCCTATGTAAAACAAGGGAGTGAGCCTAAATCACCTCTAAGTACCTTTCTAGCTGTATGTACTGAGTATTAAAGATTGGCTCAATTTAAGGGAATTTCCATCCAGTCTCTTGGATATTTCCTCTTTCTCATTATTTTGACCACCTCTTCCAACTTGCCTAAATCTCCTACTGGGAGCAAGAAAATTCTCCCTGAAATATGAGGATAAGTTGTTGTTTTTCTTTAAGTTGCTAGGAAAGGAGTGACCTCTTGCCTTTTGAAATGAACAATGGGAAGCTGCTTTGCCTGAGCCAGTATGTCAAGCCTTCACTCTCTCCTCCCCCATGGAAAGCCTGGGGTAATAACGCTATCCAAAAATACTGGATGACTTTGGTTTCCATATGCTCCATCTCTGTAATCATCTGTTCAGGAACAATTGGACCAGAACTGCAGGAGAGGGAGGGCTGAGACGTCCCTCTACTTTGCTGAGAAGGAACAGCAGGGCCCCTCTTTGCCACCTGAGTCCAGGTACTTCCAGGCAAGGAGGAAAGGCACTCCTGTGCTGCCTCCCATTCTAGCCCTCCCCACCTCCACCCCCAGGCCCCCCAAGTTCTTCCTGGGTGCCTCCCTGTTGTTCCTTTAAGCCTGTTAGCCCTGGGTTCCTCTTAAGTCAACAATGTTTAAACTGTGGGTCTCAGGCAGCCTGGGGATTGATCCACTGGGGGCAAAAGCAAAATAAAAAATGTCAGTGGGCCTCAACTTTACTCAAGCAAGCCGTGTCTAAAGAGTGACAGGCAGGAAGGAAAGGAGGATATTTTGTTGTTGTTCAGTCGTGTCCGACTCTTCCTGGCCCCATTTGGGGTTTTCTTGGCAAAAATACTGAAGTGATTTGCCATTTCCTTCTCTACCTCATTTTGAAGATGGGGAAACTGAGGAAAATAGGCTTAAGTGACTTGCCCAGAGTCGTATAGATATTAGTAAATATCTGATGCTGGATTTCAACTCATGAACTTGTGTCTTCTTGATTCCAAGTCTTGTGCTCTATCCCTGTGCCACCTAGCTGTCCCTACAGAGGAAATTAATATTTATTAAGTGCCTACTCTGGGCCAGGCACTGGGCTGTTTTATGAATATCTCAGCTGATCCTTGCAATAACCTTGGGATGTGGGTGCTGTTATTATCCCATTTTACAGATAAGGAAATGGAGACAGGGAGAAGTTATGACACTTGCTAAGGGTCTAAGGCTGGACCTCTGAATTCAGTTCTTCCTGACTTTAAAGCTGGTTTTATTCAAGGCTTTACCCAGCTGCACTGGTACAAACTGGGTCACTTCTTAAATAGACTAGAAAGAGTTAATGAAATAAACTGTTGTACATCCTTAGGTAAAGTGAAGAATCCCTTTAGGATGTAAATCATCACCTCTGAACTGAGCAGCCAAGTATTTCTAGCCTGGTGCTGGATAGAAAGAGGATATGAAGCATAATAATTAGGAAGGTGGGGTCCAAAATCATGAAAGGCCCTTAGAGCTCATCTTCTCCAACCCTCTCCTTCGAGAGATGAGGAAACTGAGGCCCAGAGAGACTAAGTGGGGAGAGGGAAGAAAAGGGAATAATCATCTCTATAGCACTGATAACATGCCAGGAATTAAATGCTTTACAAACATTATCTCATTTGATCCTCATAATCCTTTGAAGTGCTTTTATCATCCCCATTTTACAGATGAAGAAACTGAAGCAAAGGTTAAGTGACTTGCCAAGAGTCACACAGCTAGGAAGTATCCAAGGCCAGATTTGAACCTAGGACCTCCCATCTCTAGGCCTGGCTCTCTATTCACTGAGCCACCTCACTGGCCCCATTTTTCTTTTTATTAATTGTATCCAGCACTCAGCATAGTGTTTGGCACATAGTAGGTGCTTAATAAATATTTGTTGGATTAGAAATATATATACATTTTAACTTCTTACCTTCTGCCTTAGTATCATCCCCATTTTACAGATGAAGTAACTGAGGCAAAGGTTAAGTGACTTGCCCAGGGGCACACAGTTAGGAAGTATCAGAACCTAGGTCCTCTTGACTCTAGGCCTGGCACTCTTTCTATTGTGCCAAGGATCTGCCCCCAAATAAGTCATGCATTGATATTGTGCTATTACAGACTCTCCAGTGGTTTCCAAGAGCCATCTAGGACAAGACGCACAGGTCTCCGGACGGTCTGGCTCCAATGTTTCTTCCCAGCCGTAGTTCCCAAGATTTCCCTTCACTGTCTCTGGCCTGCTGGCTGCTCTCAGAACTGGGTTTCCATCTCCTGCTCTGTTTGTTCCCATCGGCCATCCTCAGGCCTGGAATGTACTTCCTCCTCCTCTTGCCTTTTCTAGTCTGGACCTTTTTTCCTCAGAGCTCAGCTCCATCACCCATCACTTCTCTAACCTGTATTTAATCACTTGTATATTTTGATATACAAGACTGGAGCACTTTGAGAGCAAGGACTTCTTTTTTTTTTTTTTTTTTTTTTATGGAGGAGGCATGAGGATACAGTGAATAGTTCTGGACCTGGTGTAGGGAAGACCCAAGTTCAAATCTGCCCTCAGACATGAGCTGTGTGATCCTAGGTTGGTTTTCTTTCTTTAAGAATGGGGATAGAAGACAGTTGGATGGCTCAGTGGATTGAGAGCCAGGCCTAGAGATGGGAGGTCCTAGGTTCAAATCTGGCCTCAGACACTTCCCAGCTGTGTGAGCCTGGGCAATTAACCCCTATTGCTTAGCCCTTACCTCTCTTCTGTTTTGGGACCAAGTATGGATTCCCAGGGTTGTTGTGAGCATCAAATGAGATGTTTCTAAACAATGCTTAACATGGTGTCTGGTACAAGGCGGGCAATATATCATGCTTGCGAGTATTATTACTATTGCAAGTAATAGCTACTGAACCCAATAAAGTGGAGGCTGGAGAACAGGAGCAGACATAACAGGAAGGATGCTTGCTCTGGATGACATCCTTGTCCTTTCCCAGAGAAAATCCATAGTCGGGTAGGAAGAGCCACACTGGCACGTTCCATGGGAGCACACTATTTATTCAACTTCTTCCTCTTCAAACTTTTCACCCTTGAAGGCTTTCTTTGGTCTCTCTTTGCCACAGCATCCAACCAGAGGAGGATTTCTGTGGTTTTCAGCCCAATTAGCAAAACAGAAGCAACTGGAACCGGATGACCTGGTGAACTCTCCAAAAGAGACACAAGAATTCACAAACATCAGCTAGCTCAGAAAGAGTGCCAGATTTGGAGTCCATATCGCAGCTCTGCTGCTGCCCATGTGGCCTTGGGAGTCCTTAACCACTCTCTACTTCAGTTTCCTCATCTGTAAAATGGAGGCAGTTGGACTAGATGATCTCTAGTCTCCTTTGCAAAAAGAAAAAACAAAAGAAAACCCTATGAACCAATGACCTCATTAGCATCATCATCTTCGTCCTGTAGCTGTTGTTTAAGGTACTCCACCCTCTACACACACACACACACACACACACACACACACACACACACACACACACACACACTTTTTCCTTTCAAAGAGTGAAAATCACTGTCTTTTCAGTTCTTCTCAATACAACATAAGGAGGCAGAGTAAACAAAGATTACTTTGAATTGCTTAGCTAGAAAACCTGAGTCCCAAACAAAGATCTGAATAAAAGTGCTGGGCACCTGGTCCTATTATTGAGAAAAAAATTGTATAATTTCTGTTTTGAGGGCTAGCCCAGGGTTCTACATAAATCTGCACTCAATAAGTATTTGCTGAGTGGATGAATGGGTCAAGAAGGCACAAGAACCCAATTAAGGGAAATGAGAAAAAGAGAGGATTCACAAAAAGTCATTAAGCCACCTTGGACCATTCTGCAGGTACCTGATCCCCTGATGGCCCAGATTGACCCTAAGGGATGCCAGAATTCAAGGACACTGAGTCAGACGAGTCCTATTATGGCAAGAAACCAGATGGAGAGAAGCAAAAGTACCTGCATGTTCAACCTGTAAGGGACGTCGGCAAGGCCACTTCTGGAGCTATCCAGAGAGGGAAACGGGGTGAGATGCTCCCCTCGGTAGCACTTACTCCACCATGTTCTCAGACCCTATTCCGAGCCTGGATGAACGCTTTATCTCTTTGGCAAAGGAATCAGGATCTGTAAGAGCTAAAGTAACCCCAGCGAGCTCGGAGGAACAATGGGGACATTAATGTTGCTCTTAACCGTGAAGCCGGGATATTGATATCACACTTGTAAAAAGCAATTTTTAGCCCTTGTGAAAGGCACCGTCTGACTGCCCAGACACCGAGGTCTTTTATTCATCATACAGAGAGCACATTAATAGCCATGTATGCAAAGGAGCAGCCGAGCAAGTGGCAAGATGAAGCTGCTGAATAATCATGCTAACCTCATCAACAGGCAGTGGGAGCCCACTCTCATTTCCTTTATTCTCACAGGGCTAATTCCAACAATTAAACCGGTGAGGGTTGAAGTATTATGGTCCACAAACTTCTCAACAGAAGATGGAGGCATAATAAAGGGAAAAGGACATGATTGCAAAAGGTAAGATGGGTCCAAAAGTGGGACACGGCGGTGGGGAGGAGGAGAGAAAGAAAGTCACCTGGAGCCTGACACGGACCAGACTTGGAAATAAATAAATTACATGAGTGAGATGAAGGGAATTGATGGAAACTTAATAACTCGTGAAAAGGAAATCATCATTGGTCCAACCCAGTCCCTTCTTCACCTGGGCTTTAGTGTCCAGATGGTTTCTGTTGATTCCTACTTTACATACCTGTGTAGTCATGTCCCAATTCTTGCTCACTCATTTAACTGTGATGAAATCCATTACGGATGGATTGAACAGAGAAGACTATTACCAAGTCCTCAGTGGTGCTTAGGTTTTCTTGTCAGTCTAAGAGGTCAACTCACTTTCTCCATTTCTCTCCTTCCCCCCGGCTCCCCCAAGACATCTAGTGAAAAAGCCTTTCAAGGTTGGATCTTCTGTGGCCATTTTCAGTGAACGTCCCAGGCTCAGAGACAATTTGAATCCAGAAACTGAGAAAAAAGGGGATATTCTGTAGGAAATATCACTGTTCGTCTAGTCATCCAGTTGTCTAACTCTAGATTGACTTCTTTGTCATCCAGTTGCATAACTCCTGGATTGACATCTTCCTATCCTCAATTTCCCATAGTCTTACTAATCTCTCACCATAACACCTTTTTCATTCCTCCCTGACTCTTTGCCCACACACTCTCTCTATCCTATTTAAGTCCTCATCAGCCCTCATCTAGACCCATTGCAACAACCTTCTTCCTTTTAGTCTCTGTTTCCCTTGACCACCATTCTCCTCACAGTTGCCAAATGACAATTTCCAAGAGAGAAGATTGACTGTGACACTTGCCTACTGAGAAATCTTCAGTGGCATCCCATTACCTTTAGAAGAAAGCAAAAATAATTAAAAAAAAAACCTTTAGCCTGACACCAAGGTGCTCTGCAATGTTTCCCACCTATCTTTCCAGACTTATTCATATTGTATCTTTTCACAAATTCTGTATCCCAGGCACAATGGCCTTAGCTATTCCTGAACTCAACATGCCACCTGTTGTCTCTATAACTTGGCAAAGTGCTGTCCCTCGTGGCTGGGATGCACTCACTTCTCTTTCCCCTAGGGTTCAATTTCTACCTTCCTTCAATGGGCAGCTGATCCACTCAGATATAACTGCTTTCCCCCTTTTTCATTATTTTGGATTTAGTTGTCTGTGTAGACAGCACAGCAGACATGGGGCTGGGCTTGATGTCAGGATAAGCATGGATTTAAATCCAACCTCTAACATTACTAGATCTGTGACCTTGGGCAAGTCACTTAACGTCCTTGAGCCTTAAGTCTCCTCACCTGTAAAATAGGGAAAATATTATTTGCATTACCTACTTCACAGGGTTGTTTTAGGATGAAAAGAAATAATGCATATAAAGTACTTTGTAAACTTTAACATAAACATAAGTCATGGTATTACATGTACTTGGAATGCAAGCTCTTTGGGAGCAGGTATTTTTTTCGTCTTCATATCCATTATGCCCATCAATGTCTAGTTCCATATTCATAAAAGGTGTCTAATAAATATTTGCTGACTATATTATATGACTTGCCATCTCAGGGAGGGGAAAGGGGGAGAATTTGAATCAAAAAATGTTAGAAAACAAATGTTAAAAATTGTTTTTAAGGGGCACAGCTCAGTGGATTGAGAGCCAGGACCAGAGATGAGAGGTTCTGGGTTCAAATCAGAGTTTAGACACATCCTAGTTGTGTGACCTTGGGCAAGTCACTTAATCCCAACTGCGTACCCCTTTCTGCTCTGCTGCCTTGGAAAGGACACTTACTATTGATCCTAAGACAGAATGGTAAGAGTTTTTAAAAATTGTCTCTATATGTAAATGGGAGGAAAAAAAATTGTTGAATTGCAGTCCCTTTGGAGACAATGACACTGTCCAAGGGAGAGTACTATATTCTATATTCTGTCATCTATGAAGAGGTGATCTCTCGTTATTTTTCTTTTTCCTATCTTGAGAAAAGGAAGTTAAAATCCCTGGTTTATACATGTGTGTACACTGTATGTAGAGATGACTGTGCCTGCATGGTGGTTTACAAAAGTTACCATACCTTTGCTTGGAACCTATTCCCTGATCCTCTGTGCAGAATTCTTTTTTTTTAATTGTATTTTATTTTTTATTGGACAAAAACTGATATTCTCCTCCCCTTCCAGAAAACAAAAAGATAAGCAAAATCTTCCTAACAAATCTGCATATTTGGGCAAAACAAATTTCTTCACTTCTAATTCTTACTCATTCTTCAGTTCAAATCTCATATGAAGTCTTCTGTGGCCACTCCAACTCTCAGTCCTAAAGGCTTCTGAGACCAGCCCTTGTACACGGCACATAATAGTGCTTACAAATATATTTGTTGAATGCTCTCATCCATTTGTTGGACACCTACAATGCCTTGAGAAATTATTGTTTTCTGTGCATGTATCTTGTCTTCTAAGTTATGTTATAATCCTCTGGAGGAGGGAGCTACCATCTTGTTTTCTTTCTGTCTAATACAGAGTGGATCCTCAAATGAAAATTTATTCATTTATTGGGCTGCAGTAGCCAAGAAACTTCTGGCTCCATTTGGTGTGGATTGAGGCTTTTTGAGTTGCTGAGCCACCCTGGCAAGAGGAATGAGAGCTCTTCTGTGGATCCTTGTGAGCCATGACCTTTCCTCTGGGATTTTAGGTAGCATTTTTTTTAATGTCTCTGATGTACAGCAGTATACAAATTAACCAGAACAAAGCAAAATCATTAAATTTCTTGATTCACAGAATAAATCTTATAACTTTAAAGGCCTTTCAATATGTAACATGTCCTCCTTTTACTGCACTCACTTGTTTTACCCAGTTTGGTATCAAGTTCACAAGAGGGAGTGACTAGTGCTGGCACAAAATGAAACCATATTAAAATCATGACTTGTCCTAAGTAATTAGCACAGGCAGCCAAGTGGCACAGTAGATAAAAGTGATGGGCGTGGAGTCAGGAAGATGAGTTCAAATCTTGCCTCAGACAACTATGAGGCCCTGGGCAAGTCACTTAATCTGCTTGCCTCAGTTTCCTCTTATGGCAAATCACTCCAGTATCTTTGCCAGCAAAACCACAAATGGGGTCATGAAAAGTCAGACATGACTAAAAAAACTGAACAAAACTAAATAGTTATTTAGGAATTTGTTACTTGAACATATTTGGGCTAAAGACTTTGGTCCAGAAACTTTCTATAGTTTTACCCATTAAAATGAATGGGCAGCTAGGTAGCACAGTGAATGGAATGCCAGGTCTGGAGTTGGGAGGTGCTGGGTTCAAATCTGACCTCAGCCACTTCCCAGCTATGTGGCCCTAGGCATGGCCAAGCCCTTGCCATTCTTCTGTCCTAGAACTGATACTAAGACAAAAGGCAGGTGTTTAAAAAGAAAAACAGAATGAATGGAAGTAGTGTTTTGTTATATGAATATTCTCCTTTTGAGCTACTTTTGAGGAATGGGTTTTCTTTATATAGAGATGGATGCACTTTTAATGTAGTATTATATAATTTATTTGTATTTCTTCCACTTTGCCTCCCAAACACACATTACCTTCCATGAGGGCAGCAACCATGCCTTATCTAAATTCTCTTTCTTTCTGAGGGAGAAGTGCACGGTAGGACTTCATAAATATTTAGTGAATGAATGGCTGAAACAGGTTCCATTCACTGGTCCTTTATCAATCAACAAAATTTTATAAAGTTCCTACTCTGTGCCAGGCATTGTGCTAAGCACTAGGGATACAAAGTCCAAAGGGAAAATACTGTATTCACAGACTGGGATAGCTTGGAATCATAGAATTGGAAGGGGGCTCAGAAACCTTTTTGCCCCATTTTTCCATGAGAACCTGAGGCCTAGAGAAGGGATGGAATTTGCCTAAGGGTATATGGGTACTTAACGGTAGAGATGAGACTAGAACACATCTGAAGCTCACTGAACCATGCACTACTTTACCAGTATAAGGATACAGGGTTTCAGCTTCACCTGTAAAGACTGCAAAGCTAGCAAGGTAAGTTTCTGAAACAGACTTGGGATCAGTTTCCCCTTTTGGGCAGGGTGTGCTTGGATCTGAAAAACGTTGTGAGGGAGATAATAGATGACAAGACAGAGTTGTGAACTGGGGGCTGAAGAGGGTCTAAGGGTGGCATGCCATTCCTGAATAAGTAAAATGAAACAAATATTATTAAAACTCTCCCACAATAGAAAATTAGGATTCAGGCCCTATTGGTGGAGTCGTGATCTGATCCATCCATTCTGGTATTTTTTTTTTATTTTTTAGAAAAAAGTTTTTTCCATGGTCACATGATTCATGTTCTCATAGCAGCAGCGCATTTCCACTGGGGATCCATCTATTCTGGAGAGCAATTTGGGACCATGCTCCAAGGGCTGTAAGACTGTGAAAACCCTTTGACCCAGCAATACCACTACAAGGTCTGTATCTTAAAGGGGAAAAGGACTTATCTGCATAAAAATATTTATAGCAGCTCTTTATGTGGCAGCAAAGTGTTGTCCAAACAAGTTGTGGTAATGATTGTAACAGAATCCTATTGTGCTATAAGAAACGATGAGCAAGAAGATTTCAGAAAGATCTGGAAAAACTTATGTGAACTGATGCAAAGGGATGTGAGCAGAACCAGAAGGGAACTTTGCAGTTATCAGCATTATTTTTTTGATGAAAGACTATGAACAATCTAGTTTTTCTCAACAATACGTGATCCAAGACAATCCCAGAGCCTCGTGATGAAAAAGGCCACCTGCCTTCAGAGAAAGAACTGAAGGAATCTGAATGCAGACAAAGCATACCGTCACTTTATTTCTCCTTTATTTATTTATGGTTTTGGTTGGAGATGTCTTCCACAAAATGACATATATATGGAAGTGTTTTATGTGACTGCATATGTAAAATCTATACCACAGTGCTTACCATCTCAAGGAGAAGGATGGGGAGGAGGAAGGAAAGGAATGAAAAGGAGAGGGAGAATTTGGAACTCAAAATTTTTAAAAATATGAATGTTAAAAAAATTTCACATGTAATTGGGGGAAAATAAAATATTATTGCTAAAAAGGGGAAAAAGTTCCCTCTGAAAATAAAATACTTGGATGCAACAGAACACTAAGAACTTTAGGGAAGAAAAAAAGGCCACTGATTGCAAAAAATAAGGTGAGTACACAAGCCCTATCTCAAAAAGAACTCTTATGTTGGTCTAATAATTGGGTGTAATTTGATGTTGGCTGCTCTTTTAAGCCAGTCAGACTAACCAAGGCAATTCCCAAGGGCACAGAGATTTCAAATGTAATGTTATATATTCCAAGAACTTGCTTCCTGAGCCTCAGATTTCCCATGCTTTTTTCCCCCTCTCCCCAACAGAGTGGCACCCTTCAAGCCCTTCATTTTATTTTAAGGCCTTCGAAATGGTTTGCAGCTGTGACATGCCATTTCAATCAACCTTCCTGAGTTTATTCTTCACAATTGCTACAGAAATAGATGTTTCCCCCCAAATATTCAATTATTAGCAGTAAATTGCTTACCTCTAGCCATTCTAGACTGTACACAGCAAACTAAACAGGTCAAGGAGCTCTCAACCTTTCATCTGAGCAGATCTATGTGTTCCCACATACAATAATTGGTCAGAAAATGGCCCATTGAGAGAAGAGAATGTTTCCAGAGGACCCCATGATTCATTCTAGAGCTCCTGATTACAGCGTGTGGCCACAGTATCAGCATTATCCAGTGCTGGGAGGGAGAAAAGCGATAACTACAAAGGCTACATTAAGGTGGATAAACACACAAGTGGCTGGCAGTGTGGGAGGTTTGTGCATTTGGGAGTTAAGCTCATCTGGATGGCAGAAACTCCTCTGACCATCAGTGGGCCCACCTTTGAAGAAGGTTCTACCTCTCCAATCTCTCTCTTCCCTTCTGTTTCCTTTTCCCTCTTTCTCTCAAAAGATCCCCGCCCCCCCAGAGTTCTAATATACTGTCTCTTAGAGATTTTGTCAGAATATTTTAAGCCACCATCTCTCACTTATTTATATTTTCTGCTGAATCCAATTGTAAATGCCTTGATTCTTGGAAGAAACTGGCAACACACAAGGAGCAAGAAAGGAGGCAGCGAGGTGTTGGTCAGCCCACGGGCCCCTGAAAAGTAGTCAGTCTCTCATCTTTGGCAGACATTCTGCAGACTATGCTGGCCACAGCCCAGCACCTCACATTTCCCAAAGTGCTTCATTCACTAATTTGTGTGGCTAAAGAAAGTAACTCAGGGGGGCAGCTGGGTAGGTCAGTAGATTGAGAGCCAGCCCTAGATTCGGAAGGTCCTAGGTTCAAATCTGGCCTCAGACACTTCCCAGCTGTGTGACCCTGGGCAAGTCACTTGACCCCCATTGCCTACCCTTACCACTCTTCTGCTTTGGAGCCAATTATTGACTCCAAGACAGAAAGTAAGAGTTTAAAAAAAAAAAGTAACTCAGTAAGCAAAGGAGGCTATTTTATAAGATCTTATATTAGCAGCACATAAATAGTCACAAATGTTTTTCAAGATATGAGCAAAACAACCCCCTTCCCTCCTGATAGTAACCTCCTCAAAAAGTAAAATTTATTTTAATTTAAAAAAAGAACAAACCTTACCTTCTGCCTTAGAATCAATACTAAATATCATCTCTAAGCGAGAAGAGCAGTAAGGACCATGCATTTGCGGTTAAGTGACTTGCACAGGGTCACACCACTAGATAGTGTCTGAGGCCACATTTGAACCCAAGTCTTCCCCTGGCACTCTATCCGCTGAGTCCCTTAAGAGGGAGAAAATCTTAGGAGATTGATGAAATAAAAAGGACCCCAAAATAAGAAGAATCTATCACAGGGTTGAGGATCTTCTGAAGGCTTCCAACTTTACCAGGTAGAAAAGCGGTAATAAAACAACAAAATCACACATAGTTTGGGTGAATACTTTTCTTTTTGACTTGTTTTTTCATCATGGTCTATTTGGCTCAAAGTAAAACAGGAAGATGTTCTAGAAGTGATCCCAGCCAACTTACATAAATGAAAGATTTTTTTTTTTTTAGGGAGTGGGGAGAAAGCGTAAGGGCAGAGAGAGCCAGGAAAAAAAGAGTGTGAGCTAGGATGATAAAGGCCAGAGTCATTGGACCTAAAACAGAAGTCCCTCATAGAAAGCCACCAGAGATTCTAGAACTTCTTCACTATTACTGAGCCCTCTTTTCTATTTATACCTGCCTTATTTTTCACACACACACAGACTAGGGTCATTTTGTATTCTGGCAACAATAAAAATCATCAACCACGGAACCTCCTTTTAGCCTTGAGCAATATTTTCTAAAACAAAACACAAACAACCTGCAGGACTTAAGTATTCTGTTATTGATTCACTGTGGTTTGCAAGGTAATGTTGAAGAAAATTAAATGTATGGAAGCTTGAAATGTGTTTTCTGTGGCAGTGAATGGTGTGACCTGCGTGAACTGAGGTAGGGTCGCTGGTCATGTCCATAAAAACTAGCTAAGGAAGGAGATTTAAATTGTTCTTGTACTAACGCCCTAGTTTACTTTCATTGAAGGATCCTAAAGTTAGTAACATCATCATTTTGTTATTAAGAAGCTTTTTGTTGTTGTTCAGTCATTTTTTTAGTCATGTCTAATTCTTCGTGACCCCATTGGGAGTTTTCTTAGCAAACATACTGGAGTGGTTTCCTATTTTCTTCTACAGCTCACTTTACAGATGAGGAAACTGAGGCAAACAGGGTTAAGTGACTTGCCCAGGGTCACACAACTAAAAAGCATCTGAGGCCAGATTTGAACTTGGGAAGAGCCTTCCTAACTCCAGGCCTATCTTCTGTGCCAACTAACAGCTCTTTAGAAATTTAGAATTATCCAATAATATGTTGCCTTATAGAAATGCCCAAACTCCAGCTATATGTGCAGAATTTTCAATTTAATTCATCCCAGCCCATTCATGGCAGCAATCCTATGGTTTAAAAAGTTATGTCTGCTGACTGCAAGCTTTGGTGGGTTCTACCCAAACTAAAAGGTCTTGCCTAAAGCTCTGGTGATAAATTACAAGCCTGTTTTCTAAGAATCAGTTCAATTAAATTTATTGCCAGGTTGGCTACAGGTTGATGCATTTTTGGTCCCAGAAACTCTTTTTTTTTTAAACCTTACTTTTTTGTCTTAGAATCGATATTAAATATCAGTTCCAAGGCAGAAGAGCATTAAGGGCTAGGCAACTGGGTTCTGAGACTTGCTCAGGATCGCACAGCTAGGCAGTGTCTGAGGCCACATTTGAACCCAGGACTTGTTGACTCCAGGCCTGGCGCTCTAACCGCTGTGCTCTCCAGGAGCCTCTCCAGAAACTCTTAAAGACCTCAAATCCTCAGAGCTGGAAGGAACCCAAGAAGCCATCTAACTCTACAAAAATTCACTCTAAAATATATACAAGAAGTGTTGGAAGACCTCAAGGGAAGGAGACCAGCTACTTGCTGAAAAGAAGTCTGTTTTAGGCAGAGGAGTCCCCACACCAACAAAATCAAAGATCTTCAAAAAAATTCAACTGACATTTTTGAACAACTACTCTGTGCCCACCCCTAAATCTAATACCCAAATACCCTTTTCAGTCCATGCTGATATTTGGTTTCTCAAATGTACATCTAACTGAAACATTGCAATGCCATTTGTGGTTCAGGATGGGAAGTGACTAATTTCCCTAAAATTGAAATCTGCATAAAATTTTATTAAACAGCATATTACTTATTTAGTGGAACATGACTATGAGTCAAAATACAGTCGTCCTTCACTCTCTGAAACATAGCTGAGAATCTGAAAGGAGGCAAAAAGTCAAAATAGATGTCACAAAATCAGTGCACTTCTGAAGTTCATTTACTTTACTTATAAAGGAGATCCTCCTAGCTTATTTATTCTTTTTTTTTTTTAACTCTTACTTTCTGACTTAGAATCAATATTAAATATTGGTTCCAGGGGGGCAGCTGGATAGCTCAGTGGATTAAGAATCAGGCCTAGAGACGGAAGGTCCTAGGTTCAAATCCAGCCTCAGACACTTCCCAGCTGTGTGACCCTGGGCAAGTCACTTGACCCCCATTGCCCACCCTTACCATTCTTCCACCTAAGAGCCAATACACAGAAGTTAAGGGTTTAAAAAACAAACAAACAAATAAATAAATATTGGTTCCAAGGCAGAAGAGTGGTAAGGACTAGGCAAATGGGGTTAATGATTTGCTCAGGGTCATACGGCTAGGAAGGGTCTATGGTGTAAGAATGAAAAATGATAAAGGCTTGTATAAATATATATTAGTATTTTAATTAAAGCCATGTTGATAGATAAAATCATTAGACCACGCGCTTGTAAGCATTCAAAACTGCCGCCTCCATACTGCCTCCTAGCCAAGCCCTACTCGCCAAAGAAAAGAGCCTACTCCCTCCTAACCCACGAGATTTAAGCGCTCCCCTGCGTCAAGACGTCGGAAACGGAAACCAGTTGGACCATGTTGGATCAAGGGAAATGTAGTTTTGATACATTTCCCTTGTCCATAGAAATATATACATTTTTAGATGGTTTTTTCCAATTCCTTTTTACAATGGTCTAATTTGAATCCAAGACCCTGCTCTCTCTATACCTGGCTTTCTATCCACTAAGTCACTTGGCTTTCTTCTAGTTATTCTTTATACTCAGTTTCAGTATGACTTGTTATATCTGGTTTTCTAGGCCACTACAAATTAGGAGGAACACATTAGAAAAGTAAGGCATGAAAAATTGTTAGACGTAGGAATAGACAGTAGAATGAAAGTTGACAGCTTAACCATGAGAGAGGAGACAAGAAAACCCTAAAAAATAGATGCCAAAACTTTAAAAAGCACTACATTTGGGGGGTCTCTTGGGGGGGGCAAGGCATCTGATATTTTATACTAAATACATACAAAAATAGATTGCAACACAGTACAATAATTGGGGTTTGAAACAATAATCTTAAATTATCAGGAAAAGTTAAATTTTGCTCGGTGTAGGCTATTGAAAAAGAAGTATATGTTCATTAAAGACTCCTATAAAAATGTTTAATATATTTTTAAAATTGGCAATTTAAGGATTAAGCTTCATTTATCTGGAAAATTCACTTATGCAGAAAGCTTCATTCCCTGATGATGCTGGATAGATGAGGTGCTACTCTAATGAGTTTTAAAATGTCAATAGTAAATTCAATAAGCTCTCAGTCCCGCCATCAATACTTTGAGCCAGATTCCTTTCACACTGGGGTCACCACCCAGTATTGTGCAATGTCACAGAGGCAGACAAAGCCATCAGACCCCTTGAATTCATTGAAGACATATGGGGCCATTTGGGCCCCAAGTTTACCCTGGCTTTCTCTCCAAGAGAGTTTGATTATTTCTAAGATTTATGGCAAAAAAGAGAGGGAAAAGGAATTACTTCACCAAGCAGATTTATCACCTCATCTTGTTTTTTAATAACATTAGGGATGCCATCCTATGACATAATGCTGGAATGACTGCCGGGCAACTTTGAAACTCAGTGGGAAGTTTTATATTTTTGGGCATGGAACATTTTGACTTGCAAAGGTCAGGTAGGGAAGGACCAGGGAAATGAGCCGGAGAGATGGTCAGAGAGTGAGTGTCAGCCAGTCTAATTTTCTGTGTCAACTCTGAAAATTAGATAAACAATGACAAACCAGGCTTTTTAAATGAACTTGTCACTTCTGGTTTTCTTGATAAAGGGTAACATTTTTCAAGTCCCAGTGGCCCAAAAGACAGATTAACCCTTGAGAGGGTAAAGCCCATCAGAAGGTTACATAAATATTTAAGGCACCCCATTTGAAAATAAGAGACTTAGTTCAAACCTATAACCCTTAAAAAAGAAAGTTAATTGCCCTTGAAATTTAAATAATTTTCTCCTGACAATTAAGTGGACTCTGCCCAGAGCCAAGGGGCCTGGCATTCTGCTAGACTGTTGCAATGTCTCTCCCCAAATCCTGCTACCCCAAATCTTTCTCATTTTTTCCTGCCTCGACCTCTTACTTTATTCTGCAAAAGTGAGCTGAACCCTAGCCTGTGCAATCTTAGCCAAGCCTGGATTCTCAGGGTGTTTGTTTCTTGCCTCACCATCATATGAGAGCAAAGAATCCTTTTCTTATCTCTGCCTGGCTCTGTTGTTATGAGGAAGCAACGCATCTAGGGATTTACCAGAGTCTTATTTAGGGAGTATAGACACTCATTTTGCTGTTGCTGTTGTGGGCCTACATTTCAGCCTTGACAGGTGCCCCTCGACTCCCATTAACAACATTCCTGATGCGTGCCTGGCAAACGGGCATCAGTGCTGTCAATGGCTGTCCCTCATCACCTTTGTTTGTCAACTCAACTTGAGCCAAGTTAGCAGACGTTTATTAAATTCCTACCCTGTGCAAGGCACTGGCAATACAAGACAAACATTAAGTATCTGCCCTCTGGGAACTTACATTTGTCTGGAGGAAGACAATATGCTCACAATTAAATAAATATCTTGTGTGTGTGTGTGTGTGTGTGTGTGTGTGTAAAGGGAGAGAGAGAGAGAGAGAGAGAGAGAGAGAGAGAGAGAGAGAGAGAGAGAGAGAATGTGCATGAACAACTGGGAGAACTGTGAAGGGATGAGGAAGAGGGAGAGAATTCCAGGCGTTGGGATAGCCTGAGAGAGAAAGCAGAAAGCTAGAAGAAGTCACATATCCATGGAAGACTGAGCTAGCCAGCTTGTCTGATTGTCACAGAGAACATGATATGAGACGAGCAATGTAAGTAGGAGCTGTGCTGTAGGAATTATCAGCCACACCTGGACTCCATTGAAACAAAATTAGAATGAAGAAAAAGGATAGACTCTATGATAATTAAGTCCTAATTAAGCCAGGCACCATGACGTGTTGGGGAAGCAAAGAAAGGGAACACTAGTCCCTGCCCTCAAAGAGCCTACATTCTATCAGGAGAGTCAACATGTAAATAAATGGGTTCATTTAAGATACACAGAGAAGAGAAGGAAGGGTCATCTCAGAGGGGATGACTCTAGCTGCTGAGGAGATCAGGAAAGTTCTCTTAAAGAAGGCAGCATTTGAGCTAAATCTTGAAGGAAATTAGGGATTCTAAGCTAGGTGGTAGAGAGGATAGAGTACTTTTTGGAGTCAGGAAGTCTCATCTTTGAGTTCAACTCTGACCTCAGATATTTCCTAGCTGTGGGACTCTGAGCAAGCCACTTAACCCTGTTTGCCTCAGTTTTCTCATCTGTCTAACGAGCTGGAGAAAGAAATGGCAAATCACTCCATCATCTCTGTCTAGAATGACCAAGATGAGACCCCAAATGGGGTCATAAAGAGCTAGGCACGAAGGAGAATGACTAAACCACAAAATGAGGCCAAGGAGGAGAAGTGTTCTAGGAATGGGGGGCAGTCAGTATAAATGCAGAGGGATGGGAGATGGAAGTGTCCTGTATAAGGAGGTAGAAATATAAGGGACAGGATGAAGGCCCTCTCTAATTCTCAGGAGATGTAAGACTTATGGGTTCTTTTATAGATATGAGGGCCTCAAGAATTAGAGCAAAGGGAACTGGTTTAAATAAAAGGATGTTGCTTTAAGGCAGTGGTTCCCCAAATTTTTTGGCCTACCACCCCCTTTCCAGAAAAAAATATTACTTAGCGCCCCCTGGAAATTATGAAATTATTTATTGAACTCAGAATAGAATGTAATACAAAAAAAGTGTGGCCATCACTGCTCCCCTGGATCGCTGCAGCACCCATCAGGGGGCGGTGGCGCCCACTTTGGGAATCACTGCTTTAAGGAAAGGTGAACATCAAGAAAAAAGTAGAAGGGCAAATTTTGGAGACTGGCCATTCTTACCATAAATACAAAAGCTCTGCTTGAATATATCATCAGATAAGAACAAGTACCCATTGGGATATAGAGACTTATGAAATACAATGGATAGAATGTCCATTCATGAAAGGAGGAAGCAATCAACTCTTTCTGCTGGTTTTTGCTAGTTTTATAAGAATAAATTATAATTCTTGGTTTAAAAAATTTTGAAATGAAGTAGTTTGCATTTAATTTCAGAGGTAATAGGGAGGCACTGATGATTTTTGAGCAGTGACACAGTCAGATTTGTATTTGGCAAATCAATATGGCAGCCACGTGGAGAATGTATTGAACAGAGCAAAAGAAATGGATGCAGGGAGACCAATTAGAAAGGTATTTCAATAGTGCAGAGAGATATTGTCGAAAGGATATCCTACAGTGACCCAAGACACCAATGTGCTTATTTGGAGATAAAGGGGATTGCTACTAGGTTAATGGCTATTTAATGCCCAGGACAGCTTTTCTCACATATTCAAAAACTGCCTAGGCTCTCCACTATATCTTCTTTTTTTTTAATTAATTGCATGATTCACAATTATGCCAGTGAGAGCAATAATTCAAAAATATAATCTTAACCAAACAAGGAAAATATGTATTATAAGGGATGACACTGTGAAGTAAGTAGGAGACATATGACTTTGGTGCCTCTTCTCCTCTTCTGTCTAGTGCCTTCATGTTGTCCAAAGTACCTCACTTAGGTCTAACATTCCCCTCAGCACCCCATGCTCCACAGTTGCCTCTGATCTTACCTCTTAATCAAGAAGAAAATAATCTGATTAATAGACACCAAAGGCACGGCAGCTAAGTGGCACAGTGGATAGAACACTGGGCTTGGAATCAGGAAGACTCATCTTCACGAGTTCAAATCTGACCTCAGATACTTATTGTGTGACCCTGGACAAGTCGTTTAGCGCTGTTTGCCTCAGTTTCCTCATCTGTAAGATGAGCTAGAAAAGGACACGGCAAACCATCCCAGTATCTTTGCCAAAAGAAAGTCCAAATGGGGTTGTGAAGAGTTCAACAACAATAATACATCGAAAGTAGGCAGGATCTACTTTATATGCCTTTTTAATTTTTATCTTTTTTTTTTGTCCTCATTATGTAGGCAGCCGCCTAACCTGCCTAAGTGTAGGTCTGGCCCTGTACATTCCGAGTTTTTTTCTGTGTCACATAGAGGTGGCTTCGAATGCAACGTGCTCTGTGGACAAAGACATAGCGAGGGGAGGTAGGGAAGTTGGAACTGGCTGGCTTAGAATTAAGAACCCTCCCCGCCATTCCTGAGGGACCCTTCTCAGCTATCAAACTGCTTTTCCCTTAGGTTTACGCCAGAGAGGCTCAGTTTACATCCTTTTAGAAACGGGAATGAGGAAAGCCTCACCTGGAATCAGGATTCAGTGTAACTAAAAATACAAAATAGAAAAAAAAAAGGAATCCCAACTGTTGCACTCACACACAGACTATTGACAAGATAGCAGTGCCCTCAGACAGCATTTCAAATACAGTTTATTAGTGTGTGATATGAAAAGGGTATTTTTATTGCATGATATAATGCAATGGGACCTTGGGCGCTCTGTGGAAAGACCTCACACTCAGAAGTGTAATGAACCCATAGTCCCAAAAACATTATACTGTACATTAACCTATCATTAATGGCACATTAGGGCTAGGGGCATTGCACGCTTGCTGGGCAGGGCTCCATCAGGACAGTATTGAGAAAACCACACAGTCTTCCCAGGCTTAAAACAAATAGAGAAAATAAATATTCCTGATGTCTACAGGCAGCTTTAAAGGAAGTTCAATCCCTGCTTTGCGTTGCAATTTCTGAGTCTGTCCTCTGAAGAGAGGAAGGGGGGAAAAGCAAGAAAACAAAGAGAAGGGAAAAGAAGTCATGGCGCCCACTGTCGAGTGTGTCTATGCTGGCTTTTCAATACTTTCACATCATGGACAGAAAGCACGTCGGAGAGGGCCGAGGCCTCAGAGGGAATCGCTGCTCTGCCTTGTATTTTTATAGAATCTCGGCTTCTTTGGCCTAGAGGGGACCTTCCATATCATCAGTTCATTGTACAGAGAAGGAACATGAGACCCATAGAGGTGAGGTGCGGCATAGGAGCCGGAGGCCCAGAGGGAGACAACAGGGGTTTGAATCCCAGCTTTCCTGGGTGACCTTGGGCAAGTCATTTGAATTCTCTGCATTTGGTCTTTATTTAGAAACTGAGGAGGACGGGTTAGTTGAAGGAATCTTCCAGCACTAAATTCTGAGACTGTGATACTAGGTGACACACATATATAACATATCGCTTAATATAGTATATACATAAGATAATGTACATATAATCCAGATGGAGTTGCTTGTCAGCTCCAGGAGGCAGGAGGGAGGGAGACAATTTGTATCATATAACTTTGGAAAACTTATGTGGAAATGTGTTATGACATGGAATTGGTAAAAAATAAAGAAACTAAATGGTTTATATCAAGCCCCCCAGCCAGGGAGGGGCAGAACTGGGATCAGAACCTAAGCCTCCTGGTAAGGACAAGGCCTAGTTTAGGAGCCGGTAGATGTGGAGGGCGAGAGGGGGGGACGCAGGAATGTTTTTTAAAACTTCTCTGCCTTACAGAGCCACCCCGATGGGGGACGCTGGGACGCTCGGGGCTACCCTTTCATCTCCACCTGTTTCTCCTTACGGTGTTCAGTACCCCAGGAAGGATGGGTGGCAACAGCCTATTCCTGTGGCTCTGATCCCCGACGACTTTCCTCGTGTGTCAGGAAAGCTGGCCCAGAAGCGGCCCTGTCCAGGCTGCCCTCCTGGCCTGAGCGCCTGGCTCTGGATTTCTCAGCTCGTGGGCTTTGGAAGAGGACAGCCTCTCCTGGGGCGCAGCCTGCACGCTCCCCGGGCGCCTTCCCATCCACCACGGCTATCGGGCTCAGAGAAGCCAGAGACCATTGATTATTCCTCTCCTGAAAGTCTTCGAGCTGAGGCCAAACACAGTTCTGGAATTCTTTCTGGCACTGAGGCTTTGTGTTCCCATTGGACAGGCGAGGGACGGGGCCAGAGAAGTCAGGTGACTTGCTCAGGGACACACAGCCACCCAGGTCATTAGTGAATAAAAGTGGGCCCATGTCTGACAGTCTTGCCTCCTTCCCAGTGACACTTGAGAGCTGACCTCTGTTCTTGGATGTGGAGACCTCAGTGTTCCTGCTTACATTCTGGGGTACAAAGACAGCCCTTGTGCGGAAGTTTTACTCTCCTTCCACAGCCAACAAGCATTTGTTATTCTGTATTGATGATCCGGGGCCCAGGCATACCTAGAGAGGCTGCCCTTGCCCCGGAGCTGCTCACATTCTCACAGTGGAAGAGAACACACAGAAAGCGGCAGAAAAGGAAGTGGGGAGGACACTGAGGTCCTGACATCGGGGCGGATGGAGGTTCTGGGAAGAGCCCCTCCGTCCCTGGAAGCCCCGAGCATGGCATGGAGGTGGTGCTTCCCCCAGAGGCCCGATGAGTTGCACAGGAGCTTCAGGAGGTCTTGCCCCTCATTAGCCCTGCTAAGTTTGGGGAGGCTCACCCCCAGAGGCCCGCTCACAGGGGGTCACTTTTTTGACCACAGTAATTCGTGAAAACTATCTATTAAGGTATGAAGGCATGAGGGCAGCTCAGTGGCCCATTGGATAAAGTGCCCAGCCCGGAGTCAGGAAGACCCGACTTCATATCTGGCCTTAGATACTTACTGTATGACCCTAGGTAAGTCGCCTAACCCTTTTGGCCTCAGTTTCCTGTGAAAAGGGAGTTAACACTCCTTTTGTTTTTTTTTTAACTTAGTCAGGAATTTGGGGATACTTTATCATTGACTGCAAGTACAGAGAAAGAAGGTTCACAGCCTCAGAGATAGAAAACTGCCTCCCCCGCCCCCCCTCCCCCAGCGGTGCCTGACAAATTAAGGAACTACGATTGGTTCCTGAGATGTGACGCAGGAGAGCCAGCAACGAAGTAAACTGCATATAAGGGGGACCCAGCAACTGCTCAGCCTCTCGGGGGCTGGTGGCTCTTGCTAAAGGAGCTCTCCAACTCGGAATTGGGGAATCAGCATCCTGCACTGGTGACTTGGCCAGAAGGGAGCCGCTTATTCTGGGGGCTCTTCTCACTGGACATTGAGTTTTTGTTGGTGAGCTGGATCTCATCAGAGCAGACTCTATGGCGGGAGGTGAGGCCATTCTCTCCTTTCTTCCTACCTCTCTCTATTTCGTTTAAACTAAATTGTTAAGGCTACTACCAGCCTCATGATTTTAATTGTAATGATTAGGATGGACAACCACACCCTTTTTAACTCTTACATTCCTTATCTGTCAAATGAGCTTGCAAAGGAAATGGCAAACCACTGCAGTATCTTGGCCAAGAAAACCCCAAAGGGGGTCCTGAAGGGTCAGACATGACTGAAACAACCGAACACCAAAAACTGAAGGTATCATGATCTGAACCCACATCAATGAAATAACAGATCTTTTTTATCAAATGATCAATGAGTATTTATTAATCCCTGACTATGTACAAGGCATTGTGCTAGGAGCTGGGGACACAATTACAAAGAGTAAAATAATTCCTACTCACAATGTTAGACAAAAATAATAGCCAGGAGGTTTGCAAAGTGCTTTTCAAATAGGATCCCATTTGATCTTCACAAAAGCCTTGGAAGGTTGACACTGTTATTATCCCCATTTTACAGATGAGGAAATCGAGGCAGACAAAGGTAGAGTGACTTGCCTAGAGTCTCACAAGTGTCTGAGGCTAGATTAGAAGTCAGGTCTTCCCCCAATAGCATGGTGAAATGGATACAGAATTCTCCTCAGAACTAGAGAGAATGGGGTTCAGGTCCCACCTTGGATATATACTGGTCACGATTAAGTTGCTTTACCAGCCTCTTAGTGTCCCAGGCCAGAAATGTTAAACACTTGGCCCAAAGAGAAGGCTTGGTGTCTCAGTGGATAGAACCCCAGACCTGGAGTCGGGAGGACCTGGGTTCAAATCTGGCCTCAGCTGCTTCCTAGCGGGGTCACCCTGGACACGTCACCACCCCGACTGCCTAGCCATTGCCACTCTTTTGTCTTAGAAATATACTAAGAAAAGTGTGATTGGGAAATATTTAACAAATATGATAAAACATGGATTAATAGTACATTTCAAAACAGTCCATCGGTGACCCACAGAGATCCCTGGGTAGGGGTTGTGGCCTCGGTTTCTATTCGAGCGAGCTACCACAGTGCTAGGCAGCGGGCAAGGCGCAGGGCCAGCCGTGCCATCAGCACACAGCGAGCCGTCTGGGAGTTCCTAGACTTTCTCTCCTCCCCAAACACAGAGCTGGTTTAACAGAATGTTGCTTTGACAATTCAATACCATGTTATGAGCATTCAGTACGTGTCTACTGTATGCTAGACATTGAGAACACAAAGACGCCAACAAAACTGTTGGTTTACAAGGCCCTTTCCTCAAATGAGCCATGTGAGGTAGATAATATAAGTATTTGTATCCCCAACTGAGCCACAGATAGATGAAATAACATAGATAGGGGGCAGCTGGGTAGCTCAGTGGATGGAGAGTCAGGCCCAGAGATGGGAGATCTTGGGGTCAAATCTGACCTTTCAGACACTTCCTAGCTGTGTGACCCTGGGCAAGTCACTTAACCCCCATTGCCTAGCTCTTACTGCTCTTCTGCCTTGGAACCAATACATAGTATTCTAAGAGAGAAGGTAAGGGTTTATTTTTAAAAAAGAAAACATATACACACACACACACATATATGAATGATAGATTAAGTATTTGCATTTGTATGTTCATACTAAACATGTATTTAATATAAAAATTAATATAGTAAACAATCCATTATCAATCATAAGTTATAATAAATATAGTATACATTTATTATATACTATGACATAAGATATTGTATATTATTGTAATATTTTAGCGCTGGATCTAAGGCCTCTGTCATTCAATAACTGGGTATACCTAGTTATTTCATTTATCATTTGTATGTAAATATGTATGTTTATTTATATTTTTATAAATATATATTTTTATTTATTTATATATTTATAAAAAATATATTTTATATGTATGTATATGTATTTATTTCTATATTTACTCTGCCTGCAGGAGATGAAATAACTAAGGGTACCCAACTGCTAAGAGAGGCTTCAGATCCAGCACTCATTCTATTACCCTGAGACTTGGGCAAATATCATACAGGAAAACAATGATGGTAAAAAGCAGGACGATGGGCTGGCTAAGCTCTCCCGCCTGATTCCCCACAACTGAAGCCCTTGATTATTACTTGGCTCCAACCTGTCCTTACAGTCGCTTCCCTTTGCTTCGTCTATATTCCTGCCAAACGGGCCTCCTTGAAGTTCCTCCTACGTGTTGGTCCATCTCCTCCTTATGGGCCTTGTCATAAGCTGTACTACTTGGAATCGTTAGCTTCCTACAAAACCTTTCCTAATCCTTCTAGTGCTTCTCCCCCTTCTAAAAGAACTTTTACACTTTATTTTGTATCCATCTTGTATTTACTGATTTTTGTATATGTTCCCCCTCGTCCCAGGAGAATATAAAGCAGGAACTGTTTGGTTGGTGTCTGGTATTCTCAATGTCTAGCATACCGCAGACACTTACTAAATGCTCTAAACATGGTACTGAATCATCAAACTGCCTAGAAGGACCAGCATTCCACTAGAACATCTCCTTATTTGGGGAGGAAAGGAAGTCTAGAAACTTCAAGGCACCAGGCTAGTTATGCTTGGGCACTAGGTGTCGAAACATGCCAAGATAAAGATTTTTCTACAACTATATGAATTGACTTCAAAACTGAACAGCCTGCAGGCCCAGTCTGGGCACCTTGCTCTGATGGCCCAATCTCTCTTCTCCCCCAAAGAGATGGGATATTTGGAAATTGTCCAGGAATTACCACATTTCAATTTTTGCTCTGCAGTCTGACTCAATCTTTTTATTTGCATACAAAGTTTGTTCTCTGCTTCCTCCTTCATATCCTCTTGACAGCTAAGTCTAGTTATTTTCAGATTAAAAAAAAAGACTTTCTACCATTATTTTAAAATGTTTGGTTTTATTTGTCCTAGGGTCTGCTAACATACACTGTAATTAAAATGTTGATTAGTAAACGGTTTAAATATATGACAGACAATGCGGTTAAAGCCTACAGTTAGGTCAATATGTGATTTAGATTTGCCATTTAAAAACTCTCATTTAAATTTTGCATACATTAATCACTACCATACTTCAATGTTCTGATATCCACCTGACTACAATATTAAAATAAAACTTGCTGCCCCAGGGAAATCCTACTTATTCTTAATTGTTTCGAGGCTTTGATGGGCTTTTAATCTAAGATTAATTTATGCAATTTTAAATAACTCTTCTTATGATTAATAAGCTTGAAAATTAAAAGGAGTCTAAAGCAATTATAATGAGCATTTGGTCATAACCTCATTAGGAGAAGGAGTGAAGGATACAGCTCTGGAATTCTTACAAGACTACAATTTAAGGTTACTTTTAGAGAAGTCAAACATAGTTCCTGAAATTGCAAAGGCAGGTTAGCAAAGGTCAGTGTTAAAATGACGGCTAGCTAGATTAGCATACTAATGATTTTCCCCAATAGTGACAGAAAGGACACTGAAAGAAGAGACAGAAAGAGACAAATGAACTGTGCTGGAAAGACGCTACAAGCTTAGAACCAAGTTTCTTATTATTTTTTGGATGGAGACTCACAAGGAATTTCAGGAAAGGCCCCAGGGCTCCAAGTTCTCTGTTCAAAAAATCAGCTTATGCCAGAAAATTCGATTCCATCTAGACTGGGATGGAGACGGCTTTAAATGTGATTTTTTTGTCACTTAGCCTATAATTATAGTTATCGTGTCACTTCCCAGCCAAGAAAACTGCAATGGCTTCTGACTGCATCAAATCCAAACTCTTCTCTGTGTGCCTTGCAAAGCTGTCCCTGACAGGGCCCCAGTCTGAAAGGAGCTCATCACAGGCCTAGAAACAGAAGGGATGTCCGAAGTCGGCCTGTCCAGAAGGCTGGCCTTCATTTTATAGCTCTCCGGCTTCCAGAGCCAGCACTTTCCCCACTTTATAGCGCTGTCCCCTTCTCCCCCCAGCACGCACCATCTGCCCCAGCTAGGCTCCTCTCCTTCTACGCCCACCCTTGTGCTCATCCCTTCCATTCTGTCCTGCTCGGCCCTCTCAGTTCCTTTACCGTCTCCTCGGGCCCTTCTAGGTACGAGGCTGCCGTTTGGACCCTGCAGAAGTCCTCCAGGAGTGCTGGGGAGAGTTCTCTTCCCCAGGAGAGTATAAGCTGCTTGTGGGCCGTCACTGTGGCTCCAGAGCCCCTGCGGAGCAGCTGGCCACGGGCTTCATGATAACGCCCCAAGGAGGCCAGTCCCCTACGTGTCACGGGCGAGAGCTCGGTCCTAGAAAGTTGTGCCGGCTGGGAAGCTGGCCGCGAAGGCTCACTACCGGCTCCTCAGAAAGGAAACAAGAGCTTCGCACCTAAGAAACTCCTGAAGTAGAGCCAAGATGCTAACCACCAGCATCTAGCAGCGATGCTGGTCAGGCCAGGCCTCCTTTTCCGAGATGGAGACGCGGAGGCCTGGGCAGAGCCAAGAAGGCTGAGAATAAACACAACTGTGCTGATGAACGCATTTGTAGAATTTGTATTCCAGAGCGAGTCAATGCCCAAACAATCATGCTTTATTTTGGAACACCCTGACCTTCTTTCAGTCTTAGAAGGCACAAGGCAGAAGCGTGATAAGGGCTAGGCAATGGGGGCTAAGCGACTTGGCCAAGGTCACCCAGCGAGGAAGGCCTGCAGCCAGATTTAAACCCGGGGCCTTCCTTCTCTAGGCCTGGCTCTCCATCCACTAAGGCCCTCAGCTGCCCCCCAATCACGTTCTTGAACAGGGCAGCTGCCATGATTCTGAAAGACACAAAGCGAGCCCTGGGGGTGGCGGCTGCTTTGGGGCCCTGCGGCTTATGGGCTCACGCTCCTGGTGACGGACTATCCGTGAACCCACAGCCTTTTACATCTGTCCCAAGCCCTTGGGATCTGGACCACTGTGAGCACGGAGCCCCACCCCTGGGAAATGGCTCGTTTCTGTACCTGCCAGCCCAGGGGAGTTTCTCCAGCAGGACCCGAGAGCCCTTCTTGAAAGCCCAGCCATCAGCAGAGCCCCCTTTGCCTACAGTTTTGCTTCAATAATTCGTTAGGGCATCCGCTGCCCTCATCTCCATCTCAGGCGGTTAAGGAACAGATCGATGGCTGACTATTGGTTATTGGCTCCTCCTCCCCTCCATCCTCTCCCACCTCCTGCAGAAGTCATTACTTCAGTGGAGCTCCCCATGAGCCGTGCTTTGCCTCCAACATCATCTATCTCCAAGGCCTGAAGGGAGACCGTTATGCGGAGGAGGAGGAGCAAAAAGGAGAAAGGATGCTACGGGAAACTTCCCTAGACAAGGGGGTTTTGTTTTTTCTCTCTCGGGGGTCTCGTTTTTGAACCTTGAGGAACATCTGGGGTGTAGCTGAGCTAAGAATAAAACCCCACAGCTCTCCAAACCGCCATAAATAACAGCACGCCTCTTTGTAAACAGATAAATAGACACGTCTATCAGACAAAAGAAGTTAGGATCTCACCTCATCACTGTTCAGATTCATTTTTCACATCTATTATAAATGATTCTTTTATAAGAAATAAAATCTTTTTTAGGCTCTCCATGAATGGGACTCCTGCTAGGTTTACCTGGCGAGCTAAACGAGTGGGCGGGCAGAGGGAGGGCTCCCAGGCTGGGAAGGGGGCTGTCAAGCATAGGAGGGGCTGAGCTGGTTGTGTGTGGCCCAAGGCGGCAGACCCAGGAGCAGGGAGGGCAGGAGTGGCCAGGAGGCCGAGTGAGGGCCTTACCTTCCGCCAGAAAAGCTTCCTAATCACAGGAGGGCAAAGGCATGAAGGGAAATGGGCTGCTGCCCTGAGAAGGACAAGAGCTTCCTCCTTGAGACCACTTTTTAAAAATCTTTTGTTGTAGAATCACTACTATGGATTGGCTCCAAGGCAAAAGAGCAGTAAGGGCTAAGCAGTGAAAGTTAAGTGACTTGCCCAGGGTCACCCATCGAGGAAGGGTCTGGGGCCACATTTGAACCCAGGACCTCTCATCCCTGAGCTTGGCTCTCCATCCCCTGAGCTACCTCATTGTCCTCTAGGACCACCTTTTTGGGTATGTCTTAGGAGGGGGATTCTTTTTTTTTGTGTGTGGGTTAAACGAGATAGCCATGAAGCTCCCTTCCAGGGATAAACTCTGTGACTGTGGCATTTAGATAGAAAAGGGGAAGACGGTCACTTTTCTTTACAATGTGTGCTCTGTCTCTGAGGATGCAGGAATGTGTATGTATGCTCAAATATGTGTGTGCATGTCTATATTCAATACATATATATTGTTGGTTTTCAGCTGTTTCAGCCGTGTCTGACTCTTCATGCCCCCATTTGGGGTTTTCTTGCAAAGATACTGGAGTGGTTGGTCTGCCATTCCCTTCTCCAGCTCATTTACAGATGAGGAAACCGAGGCAAACAATTCTTATGTAAGTGTAAACATACTTACAGGAGGCAGTGGGGTGGCTCAGCGGATAGAGCTGGGCCTGGAGTCAGAAAGTCCTGAGTTCACACCTGGCCTCTGACAATTACTAGCAAGAAAAGCCCAATAAAGGGGCCGTGAAGAGTCAGACAGGAAAGAAGAGCCACGGTCTACGTTTACATAGACAGATCACGGAGTCGGACGGGAATGAACAACATACGTCTGCCCCCTGCGCACATACTCAGCGATGCGCAGAAGGCCAATGCCAATGCTGTGTGCCACGGCGTCCGCTACATGCCAGGGGCTTAGGAAGTGTTTATGAACGCCAAACATCTCCCTTTCTAAGTGAACGTCTCACGGAACACGAAAGGGATAGCAGAGTGAATCCACGTCCGGCTCTCCCTGGCCCAGACGACAAACAGGCATCCCTTCTTTCTCCCTCGGGTAACCCAGTTTCTAAAGGATGGGGCGAGCTAGCCTGGTCAGCAGGATGGGCCCAGGCGGCCTCCTAGGGCGGGGTTCTTTGGAACCCATGAAGAACCACAGTATCCTCCCCTAAGTAGTTCTGCTCCTGAGTGCTCAGGGGTCCCCCAGGCCCGCATGCCAGAGCTGTGGCTCCCCACTTGGTTGGGGAGTTGGAGCAAGAACATTCCAGAAGCAAGGCGAGAGCATTTTTTTTCCCTTCCTTTTAAAAAAAAATCATGTTTAATTTAAAAATTAGAAACTGGAGCAGGCTGTGAGCACAGGGGTTGATTGAAACAAAATTTAAATTCCTGTCAAGCCCATTTAAACACGGGGGCCCTTCATAGACAATTAGCTGCTCCCTGTGAATGCTGAATAAACTCAGGCCTGGTCACTGTTAGAAGAGAGAAACCTACTGTGAGGCACTGAAAAAAAATTAACTAAAATCAGGCTGTATGAAATATCTAGCCTTCCAGTTGATCACGGGGGCCTGGAAAGTGTAAACAAGACAAAAATCGATTCCTTAGTGCCCTCAAATCAATCCCCCAAAATGGTTGGGGCATCTGTTTCTGCTAAATTTTGTTTACTCGGGCAGATTTGCTGTAATTGCAGTTGTTTATCTACCATTGTCCCCGGGGCCCTAATCTCCCGATTACTAATACTTAACACTCATTTCACATCTAAAGCTACTTCTAATCCTCAACAGGTTTGGGGGGCTCTTAAAATTATTGAAACCACAGAGACAGGAGACACAGCCTCTTTGTGAAAGGAACATTTTCTTATCTACTACCAGCTGGGTCCAATCATCACCAGGGATGGCTACAACAAAGGTGCTAAAAGGCTCTTTCACAAAGACTGCTGCTCTACTGGGGATTCAGTGGATAAAAAAGAGCTTTGATGGAAAAATCTGAACAAGAGGCTAGAGCAGTCCAGCCAAATAAAGTTACTGTCATAATCAAATGCTGTCAATCACAATGAAAATCCAATTAAAAATGTTGCAGCACAGCCCTCTTAAGTGGAAAAATGTCCCTTATTTATACACATTTTTGTCAACCCCACACTAATTCTACAATTGGAAAAGAACTAGTATTAATTGATTTTTTTTCCAACTTAAAAAAGAAACAACAACAAACCCAGGAGCCTTCTGAGGGATTGAGGTTACATACAGCATGTTGGTATACAATTAAGAGTTAATCAAGGCTACCTTTGAAAATTCCATTTTTATTCGCATCAAGGGAATCTTAACACAAATGGTACCTATTCAGCTACTTCTATGCTAGAGTTGGTGATCATTTATATTTTAAGAGCAGAGATAAGGAAGAACAAGAAGGAAACTAATATAGGTTTCAGCAAACATCTCTAATCCATAATAATAGCTGATGTTAATTCCGTACTTAATATTTAAGTCCGTCTTGAACATTAGAGAAGCAAAGGTCCAGGTGTCTTTAGTCCCTTCCCCTGTCCTCTAAATGGCCAACTGAAGCGCCGACTGTCTGTACACACAGTTTGGACCCCACAAATAATTAGGTATCGACAAAAGGTCTCTCTAAAACTGCTTGGCCCACTATCCCCAAAGGTCTCTCTAAAAACTGCTACAAATTAAAAAGCAAACAACCCATTAAACAAATCCAGCTGGTACAACTGTAAATAGGAGGCTTCTAATAATTTTCTCTAGCTCTTGAAATTCCTGGTTAGAAGCATTAATAATGGATAAGAATTGCATCTATTTATTGATAAGCACTTACACTAAAACAACTTTGCCACCTTCAACAACAATTCCCAAATCCCAGAGAACTTGGTCTCTGGATCCTTTTGTGTTTGCTTTCCCAGCTAGCTGTGTGCAACTGTGTAACTCTTGGTGGTTGTCAACCCAACTATCATTTCAGAAGGCTGGCCAGGGGACGTGGTACATCTGATGTGCTGCGGCAGACACGGACCACACATTTTGCTTCTGTCTGCCCTGCCAACGTGGCAGCGGAAAGCTCTGCTGTATACACGGCGAGCCTGGGAAGCCAGCGAATCCATCTAACACTCCAATGATACTCTGGCCAGGTAGCCCTTCCCCACGTCCTCAGTGGTTGTGGTGGGCGCCATCTCTGAACTAAAAGCTAATTAGTCAAGTGACAAAGAGCTTAGATCCTATGGAATTCCCAAGAACCAAATACTTAAGGAAGAATTCCCTTTGGAAGAGCCCTTAGAATGTGCTGACGTAACTGTGGATCAGGGCAGTGACAAGGGAACAGAAATGCCAGCCCTACTGAAGGGGCAGATACACTATCTCACACTGTGTCCTTGGGGCAGCCCCAATCAATACGCTCTCCAGTGACTAGGCCTTGTCCTTAAGGAAGGAATTTACCTCCTTGGGGAGCTGACAGTAGAGGACCACCCGCCACCCCCCCCCCCAGCAACACCGGCTGGAAGCGGAAATACGGGGAACACTTGGACAGGAAGGGAGTATGGAAGGAATAGGGGGGAAAGGGAGGCTGGAATTTCCAATGAGTTAAGTCAAAGGATTAAGTTAAAAAAGTAAATGCACAAGGCTATGCCAAAACTTAACTTTATGTGAATTTGCTATAAAGTTGACAGAGGATGAGTCTGATTTTTAAAATATGCAACAGAGGGTTATGCTATTTCTGGGATCAGTTGTGCAGAGTGGAGCACAGAATTTGGGTTCTGGATCAAGATCTGCTGTTAACCATCAGCGTGACCTTGGGTAAATCCCCTCCTTTAGGAGTCTGTGATTCTAAACCTCATTCCAGCTTGTTTGATGGGGGTGTGAAACAATAGTTTGGAGAAAGGGTGACTTCAGTTGCCCAAAAAAGAAGGCAGAGGCCAAGCAGCAACAGCAGCAAGAGATTGGATGGAGAAAAACAAAGTTATCTTTAACTTGTTGAGAAATGAAAACTGTGAAAATACTGTGATCAAGGAATGACAGATTTTATCTATCTGTAACTCTCTAACTACGTGCATACATATATACATATTTATATATTTATCTGTTATAGTCTTGTCAAAAGATTAAGCTGTCGCCTCTATGGGAAAACAAAGCTTGTTTTCTGGGGTTATAATCTCTCTGTTCTTGCTGAAGTGCTAACTTGTCATCAAAAACTCAAATTAAAGCTGTCTGATTTAGCGCGATCTCAAGCATTCAGCCAACAATTCCACGGATGTAATTATATGCAATTAAAAAGCTCAAATCAACGTATTTGCTGGTGGAGTCCTACTTCTAAGCAGACACAAATAGAGGCTTATAATAGCTTTGGTGTTCTTCAGAATTTTAAAATTAAATTCTAAAAAATCCCTCACATTCCATCATTGTAGTTGTTGGGGGACACTCCCATTGCTCTTAGTAGGATTACTTGTCTTCAGAGAAAATTGTGAGCTGAAATTCCAATCTCAGAGCAGCATTTCCTCAAAATCTAAACTAGTAAACTAATATGGTACATTGCTCCACCAGATGGCTAACCAAATACAAAAATAACAAAGGCAAGGATGGGTGGCCAGGAATCCCCAGATATGGCTGGAAAAGATATACCCAACTGATTGTGGCCAAGTTTAAAATCACTTATTAACCATCATCAGTAATATCCTACATTCTGGATTCCCCAGGAATTTCTCCTTTTCTCCACATTTACACTCAGGGCAGAGACAAATCTCAGATCCAATGAGAAGTTTGGCCTGATGAAGATCATGAAAAGAAACTCTTGGTCTGGCAACAAAGGAATTTTTTTGAGGATCCCTAAGTTACAAAACTGGGATTTGAATGTTTCAGGAAAAAAAAATCTGATTTGATGGTTTCTCTTTTTTCCTCTCTTTTTAAATTACTGCAAAGATGCCCAATTTAATGTAAATCTTGATTTAAGTGCTGAGACAACAGCCAACCATCAAACTATGTGAAAATGTAATTACACTCTATAGTATTAGGATCAGTTTTGAAAAAGCAGAAAAACTACCACCAACAATTTAATTTAGAGAAGTTAAGTAAGTTAACATCTCTTCAAAAGTAATTAAATGTTTAAACAGATTTTACTATACCACTTTGCTGTTTCTTAGCCCCAAAACACTGCCATCCTTTGTACATAAAACCTGTTCTGAGAAACAGGAATATCTTGGGGAAAAAAAAATCCAAAAGCGCAGCTTTTATTATGATTTAAAGATATGTACATTCCTTCCCCTGCTCCACACTTAGGAAAAATAAAATTAAATGACTCAGTCAGATCCCACGATGATTTCTTTTCTTTGTAAGTAAAATGACTTGGGTTCAAATAACAAATTTTAGTTCTGTGCAACTTTTCAGGGCCTAGATGGGAAATGGAACCTGAGGGAATGCTAAATGATGATGCTCTGCTCTAGAATGTTCAGGGATATGCACAAAATACCAGGCAGGATTACATTATAAGAAAAACACACATACACACACACATACAACACAACAACATGTTTTTAAACAATTACTAAAGCAGTATCATAATAGCATAAAGACAATTTCTGCGCTAGCTTGTTTTCTTGAAATTCTCGTTGCCACTGAACAGCTAGAACAGATAATAACTATTAGTAAATCAAACTTCTCTGCAATATCCAGCTGTGTCTCACACATTTACATACAGATAGAATGGGTATATGTTTTTAATATGTATGTGCTACGTACTTTTACCACAGCTGAAGTGCATGCTACAAAGGAGGAGGAGGAGGAGAATGGGAATAGAATCAGCATGAGATAATAAAGTGGCCTAGATAAAGTATTAGCCAGTGATTGATCTCAAACAGGGGATATGCTGCTTCTTTTTGACCTGATTACTTACTATGCATAGATTCCATTAAATAGAGCTTAGATATGGAAAGCTTTTCTGAAAAACAGTCTAAATGCATAGATGGATCTATAATATTCTGAGTCAAATTTCTAAATGTTCACATGAATATCTGTCCCTCCATACCCTTTCCAGACTGTGTACTCACTCAGTTCTGCCCATGTCAATATTCAAGATGAGACAGGGAGGGGTGGTGGGGAAGATGAAAGGGGTCTGGCTGAAATCTGGATGGCGAGCTCATTTTCACTGAGGAGAATCCTATAGGGAGGGCCCCAATCAACCCAAAGCATCCACTTCCCTCCCTTACTCCAAGGGAGTGAGACCACCAAACAAATACTGCTTTGCTCTAGGGGCCAATCCAAACCTTTTCACATTTGATTGGCTTCAAAGATAAAGAACCACCCTGAACTCATTTCCAAGCCCTGCCCGCATTTGGAATCAGCAGCTGCAAGGTCTTTTCACAAGTTTTCAATTTAATAGAGTGAGTAAATTCATTCATTTGTGCTAATGAAGCTTCCACTTCCCAATCCCCACCCTGTTCTGGGATCCATAAACACCCCTTCCATCTTTCTGGGTCACCCTTATAGGAAATCTGTTCTCAGGGCCAATTTGCTTATTTCAAAGAAGAGGTAGGTGAAAATCATGGACATGTGTAATGTCCATCATTACACATCTGGTTTAGTGCTGGGGCCAGGCCTAGAACATAGATCCGAGGGCACTGGACCTCTCTGGCTCCTACCCCATCTGTGATCCTAGACCAGTCTTCTGTCTCCTTTACACTGTTGGAAAGCATCCCTGGTGAATCTGTTGTGTTTGACTACATCTATTTATGACAAAGCCTTGTTTCCTTCCTTTTTTTCTAATGGGAGGAGGGTAGAAGGATGATGGAAGATAGGGATAGGATAGCGCATAAAAAAAAAAAAGAAAGAAAAGGTAAGAAAAAAGGAAAAGAGAATTGATTGAGGCATCTTTTAAAAGAAATACAGAGAACAGAAAGAAGGCTGGAATGAAATAGAAAACAAACAGGGCAGCTTTGAAAGCTACAGGTTGAACATATATCCTTTAAAGGAAAAGTGCACTGAACAGAGACCTGATGTTTCAGGTACAATCCTGTCTTTATGTTCTATTTTATATATATGTATTATATACATATAATATATACACACACATATGAGTACGTATTATATATATGTATATATATGTATATGTATGTGTGTGTTATGGAAATGTCTATTTTATTTGGTGTTTGTTATATCCAGAATAAAAATAAAGAAGAAAATAGACCTAGACAGATTTATTTTTCTAAAGGAATGCTTTCCAAGCAACATAAACAGTTTTTATAGCCCTGAGTCTCCAACACAATTAGAAATTCATTCTTTTGTTTTAAATAATTTTTAAAAGAATACTGTAGTAGATAACCTGATGCAAACTGTCCATTTCAATATTCTTAACCCAGGTGTTCTGTATTCCCCCAGTTCTATGGGCTTATATTTTATGTCTTGTAATCTCACTAACTTCAAGGAGACAACAATTGACTCCAAACATGTAATTTCATATCTCTCTCTCTCTCTCTCTCTCTCTCTCTCTCTCTCTCTCTCTCTCTCTCTCTCTCTTTGACAATATTTCTATTTTCCCTGGCAAGGAAATTGATTTTTTTTTCACATATAACATAATGCCATTGTCTGGCTAGCCCAAAATAAGGGCTAGGAGCCCCAAACCTGGCTAAATCGTCCATTTTTCCCTCCACCAGAAATGAGATCTTTCCCCAAGTGTAAGCATTCCCAAGCAGTAGGTAACATCGGCAAAAGTTTTATCACCTGATTTATATATGGGAACTTCAAATGGGTTCATTATGCATTGATTAATCACCAAAGGAATCTAAAGAGTTTGGGATCCTACCAGTTTGCAAATGCTGACATAGTCATGTCTAGCTTTTTCCTTTTGGCCTTAAGCAGACACCAAGTGAAGATATGGCCATTTAACCAGAGGCCACATCTTCCCCGTGGAATATTTGGGTTATTTTGACCCTAATGGAGCCTTTCTCCATTGGAAGGTGCAGATGCACACCTGCATAGTAGGTACGGGAAAGAAAAGAAGACACAAGTGGGTGCGAGGGCTCTTTTTGAGATGGTAGGATTTCTTTCCAGATTTACCAGTTGCCAGTGAGAATGCTGCTTTACTAAAGGCTTCCTTTGAGGGTTTGGCTCTAGGATGCCAAATTCCAAAGGAATCCTGCAACAACAGGTATTGGAGGCTGGCCCTGGAGGCTTAGGCATGCAGAGTGAGGAGCCAGTGACCAGGCATTCACATCTTCCCCCAATACCTGTGTACTCTCAACTGGATTCAAGATCAAAGGGGTTATGATGGTGATGATGACAATGATGGAACCGCAACCCCAACAACCATGGCACAGCAAAGTAGATGGCTGAACAGGCTACCCACATTCCATTTTATTTATATTGGTGATTGATAACTTTAGCCCGGGTCAGAGCTGGGACCTAGTCTCTGACAGTGAAACTTTAACCTTCGTTAGTCCCACCCCCTCACCCAAGGTTTTTTCGATCAAAACTGAAAAATAAAAGATCATTAGGAGAGCCTCAACAATGCTGCAAACCTTAAAAAGTTGCTCTAACCCAAGCTGTGCAGGCCAAGCCGGTATCCAGCTGGTTGGAGTCACCGAGCTTTGGAGATAAACTGTTCTTTTCCAAAAGAAAGCCATCCCCCCCTTCCCACAGTGACAAATGGGCTCTGCAGTTCATGCATTCCTGAGGAGGCCCTCGGCTTCCAGATGGGAGTACCATCAAATAGGTTGCAGGCAGAGAAGGGAAGGGAAAAATTAAAGCCATTAATATGCTGGGAGGAATGAAAAAGACTGGGCCTTCTAAAGGTAGGGGTCCCCAAGATGAGAGGTCCTGTCCTTCAAGCCAGAGACAACTCGGGTTTGTTTTCGCTAATGCACATCAAGCCTAGTCCTTTGGTCCAGGACAGGCAGGGAGGGCTCATTTCTCTTGGGAGTCCCTCTAAGAGCAGGAACAGGAGTCATAATGCAACTCCAAGCACAGTCCCCACTGCTGTCTGCCTTGTGTTTGATCTCTTATGGAGCAATGGGTGGCTCATTCTTGTTATACCTCTGGGCATAAATCCATTTAAAATAAAACAGCAAGCAGTACTAGAAATAATGTTAAATATTAAGTACAGGACAATGCTCTCTGTGACTAAATTTTTCATTATATTTTATTGATTTATTGATATTTATTAATAAAAAAATAAAAGTGGGGTAGCACACGCCAGGGTGTGTAGTTGTAAAGAGATATATCTAGGTATGTAGCCACATATATCCATGTACATATGCTTCCGAGGCACTGAAAGTACTCACCCTTTAGCCCCATCTTTATGACTTGACACCCTGGAGTGGTGTTCCTTATGAAGATATACATACATATATATTTATGGGTGTATGTGAGATCTGCAGATGTTTTATTTATAAGTGGCCGACTCATTGCAGCATTGAAACGTGCATTTACAAACAGATATCTGTTTTATGAAACCCTATTCCTTTGTTTTAATAGCTAAGCTATCCAGCCATAGCATAATAATGCGCAAGGTAAATGGGTCTCTATCTCTAGAACCTGTTCCAAGTTTTCTCAGATGTGACTAACTGCAAGAATTTTCCAACCATCAAGACAAAAAAAAAAAAAGAAAGAAAAAAAAGAAAAAGAAAAAAAGAAAAAAAAAGACAGTCTTACTTTAGGCACCAAATCTATATGGATATAAATTGGAAAGCTTTGGGGTGAACTTTAACTTGAGACTACCCTGAATTCTGGGATTTTGCTCCCAGGATAATGTTAAGGAGGTAAGTACCTTCCTAGAGAGCAGTCATGCTGCAAAAGCTAAATATTGGAGTTTTTACTGTCCTAAGGTGACATCTGCAGAGGAAAGAAGTTATGGACATTTAATTGTGCCATTATTGCATCTGGTTTCTAAAAAAGAAAGTGCTTATGAGGATGTAATACAAAGGATAACCCCCAACCCAGTTGATATCCTCAAGATATACCTTTTTAAAAAATAAGCAGGGAAATTTAAGGAAAATTACTCTAATGGAAGTCTTCAAAGGTAGGACTGGTCTACGAAAAGCATAGGCTATAACTATTACTTACTATCGTTAGATACTGACGTTATTCAAACAGCTTGTGCATTGTCAAATCAACAATCTGTATTAAATAAATGACCATTTGGGAATTGTGGAGAAGCATCTCTGTTCCTCTCACTGCCGGACTAAAAACTGTCATTTGTAATCAAAGGAGGCTGCCTTGGAGCTGAGAACACAGCACTAGAAGCCTTGCAGTTGCCTCTTTCTAAGGAAAAGACCAAAGATTCCCATTAACTTGATCTTTTGCAGCCAATCTAATTTCATCCTGCACAAAACCAAGAGGAATCCATGCCACGCTCAGCATTTCCTGTAGGATTGCATTAAAAACTTAATACACTGACCACCTCTGTTTTCAATCTTCGGATTCGGAAAGTTTGCAATGGCAAATAATGACAAAGAATGACCTACATTAAGCTGTAATCCTTGGGCTGGGCTTTGCATTAAGCTTCAGAATGGTGTCTTAAAAAGAAAAAAAAAAGAAAGAAAAAAACAGAGATGTCTCAAAAACACTCACCTCAGTGAGGGTAAATAATTTTGCCCTTATTCAGGCAGTATATGCCATTAAATCTGGGGTTATTGCTGAAGAAAGGGGGAAAAAGAAAGTGGGTTTTTGTTTTGTGTTTTTGATCCATCCCAAGAGAAAGCAGAGTATGGACACATAACAGGAGCACTCTTGAAATTAACATGTCTCAGAGGAAGTCCACTTACCATCAGATCCTCAGGTGCTGGCCTTTCCTTTGGCTGCTTCTTCATGCTGGAGAAGATAAAAAAAAAGTTTTTTATATAATTTATGTAATTTGCCAAGGTCTTATACTTTCTATCTTTGGGCTACATTCCCTAGACTTTAAGCACATTTTAAAAATTCCCTGGGGGCAAAGATGGAACTTTATCAATGGAAACATCAGTCTAGGACCTCTAACTAATTCTAGCCCTTCAACTTCCTTCCTTCCTTCCTTCCTTCCTTCCTTCCTTCCTTCCTTCCTTCCTTCCTTCCTTCCTTCCTTCCAGTAAGGGTTAGGCAATGGGGCTTAAGTGATTTGTCCAGTCACACAGTTAGGAAGTGTCTGAGGCCACATTTGAACCCAGGACCTTCCATCTCTGGGCCTGGCTCTCAATCCACTGAGCCAACCCATCTACCCCAAAAAGGTACTTTCTTGTGACAGACTGGGTTACAATTGCAGAGCACTAAATGAATTGGAGGAACAAACATGATTTTTCCAGGGCCATCCTGGAAGACAAGGTAAAGAATGAATAAAAACTCATCCTGATCTTCTGCCAACATGAGAAAGGAAGCAAGATGCTATTCTGGACTCAGTTATGAATCTGTTCCTATTTGAGATGTGAGGAACATTTCTTTCCCTTTTTGAAACAGGAATAAGACAACAGGAAGACAAGGGACAGGATCATCCACTCAAAAAAGGTGACATCTCATTTCTTCCTTATGACTTAGCTTGACAAGTAATCCATAAAAAGGGTCAGAAATCCAGATAACACTATGAAATTACAAATGGGTTATTACACATTGTTCCCAGTTCCATTTATTTTGGCTCCAATGCAAGTTGATAATTCATTAAACAGCTGTTGGAAAGCTAAGTTTGTTTAAGCAGCTTAAAGGGATCACATTTCTCATCCAAATATTCCTTGTCTTTCCAAGCAATAGGTATAATTAGTAGCTGTAGACTGTGCTTAGCTGCATGATGGAGTGCTAATACAAGGTAGTGAGGTGACCATCGGTAGCTGCCTGCCACGAGACTGGATCATCATCCTTTCCCCTCCCCTTCCTTCTCCTCCCCAAACGCTGAAATATTTCTGGGATTAGGTAACCAAGAATCTCAGGCTCTTCTCACCTGGCTGGGCTAAACTGATCCTGAATGCTCCTTTTTGTTGGGCAATCCCTAACAAGCAGGAAAGCCCTTCCTAGATAATCCGCTCTATTTGCTGACAGTATTTTTTTCTTTTTCTTTTTCTTTTCTTTCTTTCTTTCTTTTTTTTTTTTACAGAGAGATTTAATGATCATATGGTAAACAAGAACCATAGTTATGAACCATTAATGACATCGAGGACAATTTGCCTTCCCTATAAATAACCATATGCACCTCTCAAATAATGCATCCATTAGCAAGTAATTCAAGCTGTCTCACTAGTAGGGTTGGTAACAGTCCTAATCTGACATTCCAAAGGAGCTGTATCTCTTGGGAAAACAAGGCTATTACCCACTATCATTTATGTTTCAGCTTGACATCTGTGGAAATTTCTGCACAGGTTATCCCTCCCTCTGTCTCCATAAAAGTTTTATACAACAGCTGATTAATTTTTTGGATGAGATTTTTTTGGATGAGATGTAGCTCAAGCCTTCCCCAATCCTTCCTACCCCAGCTGCCCCCATCACTTAGTCACACCACACAGCTTGCTGAGCCTTAGAGGAGCGCAGCAGAGTCGGTGCTTCCCCCCCAAGCAGGTGATTCCCCAAAGCCAGCATTCAGTGTCTTAGACAGAACGTGAGTCTCTCTTATAGCTCCTTTTTCAATTTCAGCATGTTAAAAATGGAGATAAATATAAAGTGCTGAGGGGTTTAAAAAAAAAACAATGGAGGTGTTTATTACATAGAATATATTAAATAGTACAAATATGTCTTTTTTAATTAATGCACTTTAAAATTGCTTATAGTATGACTTGAATCGATATTGTGGTACGTATGAAAATGAAAATGTTTTTGTAATAAAAACCGCTTTTACAAACCACAAAATATCCTATGGATGTTTCAAATAAATAAAAGTAATGTCTATAAACTTCAAAAAGCACCCAAAAAAAAAAAAAAAAACCACCAACCCAACCCTTGCTTTTTTCTTTAAAGGTCTTCCTATAGAATCTAAACTGTATGGTGCATTTTTATTAAGAGGTAACATATTATACTTAGTCAAAAAGGTGATAAAGCCTGACATTTATATTAAGGAATATTTCTTGTTTTCAGTTCAGCATAATCACCAAATGGATCATTTTCCATTTTTTTCCCTTTTTTATCCCCCCCCCAGAAACACTTGTATAAGGGCTGTTCTTCACATTAGTTCACCATACTGCACACGAAATGTCTTTTGGCAGGACATCCCTGTTCACATTCCCCTGGCAAACACGACTGCGAGCTAGCAGTTGCTCGTGGGAGCTGATGAGGAAGGGCAGCCAGGATAGGAGTTGGCGGAATGTGGGAATGGGGCAGACCACTTGTCCGGCCCTTCTTCCATCGATTTCCAATTTGTGCCCTCTCCTTACTGTGGGAGTTTGACTCCTGCACCCCCTCTCTTTCTGCTCTTTCCCTCTAGAGGCCGGGGCATCACTTGACTCCTTTTGTGAAACAGCTGGATGGAAGCTGACTGTCCAGCAAGGGCCTCCAAGAGAACACCTGGCTTAAAGGCTCATCAGCCAATCCAACCTGAAGGAAGATATGGGGAAGGTTAAGGAGGTGAGAGCCTTATTCTGTTGGGAGGGGAGGGTTAGAATGGAAAGTGGGGGGCGCGGTGGAGAAAATGTCTCAGTTTCTTCATCTGTAAAATGAGAGGATTGGACCAGAAGGGTTCTCAGGTTCTCTAGTTGTCAAAATTCTATGATTCTCTTTGATTCTCAAAAGGTTAAAAAGACTCGGCCAAGCCATATACTCTTTTCATAACCAAGTCATTAAAGAGGCCTTCACAGAATATCGTATTAAAAATGGAGCCAAATAATTTACCGAATAGCCAATGGATTCATAAACTAGGCTGCTTACCTTAAGAGAAAGACAGCTTTATGGGTAACATGAGGGCATGTTAATAATAAAAATCAGCTTTACATTTTCATCCAATAGGTACCATAAAATTATGTGTGTGGCTTTAAAACGCGCACGCGTGCGCACACACACACACACACACACACACACACACAGAGTTCCACAGCATCCGTGTTCATGAAAGTAACCTGACTCTCGGCAGTTTATTAAAACTGGGGAAAACCCTCTGAAGTACGTTTAGGACCCTTTGTGTAAATAACGTTTACATAATTTAAACAATTTCTTCAGCCTTGCTGCCCCATCTGCCCAAGGCCCCAAAGTCCCTCCCGTCTCAGAAAGGAAGCAGGGAGAGCCATAAGGTCTCACGGAGCCGCAGAGTTAATGGCATGTATCATTTACATGGAGGGCATGGCATGTTTGCAAACTGAGCTCACCACTGAGTGATGAAGTGTACAAATGGTTCGGAGAACTCTCCAACCGGAAGGACCGGCGAATCCTGGGATAGAGAAGAAAGCGAAACAAAACACCAAGTCACAAAAAGTCAGGATGATTTTTCTTGCCCCCGCCTTCCCCCCCAACCCCACCCTCTTTATTTCCTCCCTTATTCCAAATGATTAAAAAAAAAAATCCCACAAGGACACCAACCCTCCCCTCCCCCAAGCCACCATCCAATTAAAAAGCCAGTCTACACCCCACTCAACATGTATGTCTAAAGATGCCAAATTTAAGGCATTGCACTTTATACAATGGTGAGAAACATGAGGGAGGATGGGGAGGGAGGTGAAAAAAGGACAATGATAGCCACAGGGTAGGAAAGAAGGTAGGGAAAGTGTAAATGAGAAATTAATGATTATTTAAGTAACACACAAATGGTCTTGTAATTAACAAAGAGCTGTGAAATTATTCTTGTGTTGACCTTTGTTTCTTTCCCTGGATTTGCTATTTATTTACACTTTTCTTTTTATTTACATTTATTTATGTTTTCGCCTACTTATCCACTTAGTCAAATCCCCAAATCGTTTGGGTTAGATTTTCTCCCATGGCCACACCAGAGGAAATTCCCCGTCAAAGGAAATTCATTTCATTCGCAGCCAGCCCCCCCCCCCCCCCC
>NC_058131.1:569771990-569780362 GCF_016433145.1 Gracilinanus agilis
CCCCCATCCCCACCACATTTTTTTTTTTTTTTCCGGGGAAACAAGTGAATGAGAGACATAAAGAGAAAGCCACCACTCGGCCACGGGCCACGGCAGAAAGCTAAAAACATACAAACAAACAAGCCCAAACCATGAAGCTGAACAAAACGCCCCACAAAACCAAACCCCAAAGCACAAAACAAACCCAAGCGATGAAGAAGCACCACCACAAAAAACCCCAACCGAGGGAGCAAACCCCATTACCATTTGCAAAAGAGGGCTTTAAGAATTTAGGAGTTTTTCCAAGAATGACAGAGAACTCCACTGTGTTTATAGTGTAACAGCTCAGGATGTAATGAAATTACACTGCAGAGTACTTTAACAGTCATCTCATTAGACCTACAGTTGGAACAAGAGAGCCACATAAAATAGGCAGCTGCAAATGACTCCATTCTCATCTATTCTCATTTGCTATTAAAAATACCTTTCGGCGGCTTTTTTCCTCCCTGACATCCCTACACAAAGTACCCTGCAAAGTATGATACATGCACCTATTTAAATTAACAAAGGAATGACTTATTTTAATCTCACTGTGCTTTGGCCATTTGGATGAGCAATATATCATTACATACAACCTTCCAGCGCTGCAGGCAAGAAACTCAGAGCGTGGAGCATTTGGTGGGAGCCAAACAATTTCTCTCGCACACAACTGTGTCAAATGCATGCATGGATTCATTATTGAGAACGCGAGGAAATAGCTTTGATGTAGTGGAAAAAAGAAGATGATAAAAGCACCTCTACAATATGTGTGTCATTATCAATGGTGGCAGATAGATACAATTGCAGAGCCTCCTATGTGATTAGTAAATATACATATAATTGCTGTGGCCAATTATCAGAAAAATGAGATCGGTAATTACAAGACAGAAAATTAACTAGAACTCTTATTAAGGCTTTGTTTCCAATTCAAACAATTGGAAACTGTTGGAAAATACAATTAGATCAAAAGTAAGTGAGGAGTCGAAGGGACCAAAAACACTTTGGAATTTTCAAAGATGTTTTGTTTTTTTTTAAATGGGGAAAAAAAAAGTCTATGTAAAGTGTTTTCTATTCCATGCAGGTCTATTCTCTCTGACTCCAGCCATTTCACTCAGGGAGGGCAAGATTATCATTTCTAAACTTAAACACGAAGTGAACCCTGGAAGACATCCATGAGGAAGGGGAACAAAGAGAAATGGGAGCTAGAGACAATCTGGGCAAGTTTAGGATTTAAAACTGATGCTAAAATGCCCATCGACAACAACAACAATCATAAAGAGGGCACCTGGCAGCACGACGAGCCCTCAAAAAAGGACTATAAAATGGTTACGGAAGCCATATCGACTTGAGCTGCAAAAATTTAGCGTGGTATCACATTTCTGCCCAGGCCTCTTTTAGGAAGGTTGTATTTATCACCAAGTCTGGGAGACTCTATACAAGGCCTAGTTCAAGAGATGACATTTCATTGCTTCAAAAAACCATTAATAAAGAGACAGTTCAAAGTCAGGGTGGAAGAATTTATAGACTCTGCCCTGTCAGAAAGATTCTCTCTCAAGTTATTCCTTTGCTGATTTCTGGTTGTTGTTGGTTTGGGGCCTGGTGGAGGCAGTAAGGGAAGAGTCAAACCCAAATGATATGTTTAGGCAAATAGGAGAACACCTCTTTAAAGTCTCTGAATATTTACAAAGACTCTTAAAATTCTGGTGTGGCTCTCCATAAAGATCCCAGCATAAAATGTAATGCTAATTTGGGCCTCATTTCAAAGTATGATACCAAGACTAAATTAATGAATTATAGAGTAGCCAACTTGATAAAGATGTCATTTTAACACGGATGAGAAACAAAACAAGCAAATCTGACATCTTTGCATGGGTAGTTAATTTTATTTAAGACCTGATATTGTAGCCCGTTAAGTTGCACATAATATAAAACTCAGGAACACTGGGTGGTGCACATGAATAATTTATTTTGCTTTTGAAAATTCCAAACCAAGAACTGACTTCCCAGAACCACAGTGAGTGGAATCTCATCCCAGCTGGGCCTAGAATGAATGTCACTAATCAAATCACTCACTAAAGACTTGGGGGCCGGATTATAATCTCAAACACAAGGATTCTTTTTCTTTTTAAAACTGAAGCCTCCAACACTAGGATCTCTTAGGCAATTTTTGAAGATTCAGTGACTCATCCGGAGTCAGACCTGGACACACAAACAAATGTAGGGAATATGGAAATGGTCAGAAAGCCCCCATCTCAGAAGTAAGAGGGCTGTTTATCTTTGGTGAAAAATTGGTTTGACGGTATGATGGGAAAGTAAAATCAACGAGCTTGACAGACCTCAGGCTGGAGGGGTTTAAAGTATCCACGTCCCTTTTCTTGAGTCAGACTACAAATATTTTTAGGCCAAGATGAGAAAGACTGAAAACAAGCTGCAGAATATTTCCAGAATTTGAATTCTAATGGGGCAGAGGAAATATGCAGTATAGGTTAAAATTAGCTAAGGGCAAGGGAAGGGGGTGGGGAGCCTCCGATCACTCTCCAAGCCTATGGGCATAATACTATAAAAATAGTTGGCACAATAAAATTATGCCACTGAAGTGAGGAGAAATAAGAGGAGTATTCACTGGCTCTTTGGCTTGTCAAATTTTTCTTTTCTTCCTTTTTAATGGGGTCCTTGAAGAAATGTATTAAAAAAATATAAACACAGATTGGGGAAGCAGCTATATACTTTAATAACTCACAATGGCTAGAATAGACCTTAAATTGTTAATAAAAGTCATTCTCCTTAAGACCCTCAGTGGCATACTTCACCCTAGAGATTTTTTTAAAATGCTTCTCTCTTGTTGAACTTCTAAATAGAGGTACAGAATGGAAAAAACAAACAAACAACAACAAAAAAAAAAACTCCAAAACGGACACAACCTTAACCAAAAGCTTTAACCTAACACACTGGTCCCCAGTCAACTTTAGATCCCCACAAAGGCAACATCCAGCCGTATCTTGTTATCGAGCAGGCTATTGCTATATAAAAAGAGCTGCCATAAAATATTTCAGTAAGCGATTCTGGACATCAAGGAGGACAGTGTTGGAGTCTCGGAAGCTTCCGCAGCCACTTGGTCAGCCTGATTCGCCACACAACTGGAACGTGCTTGTGCCGCCAGAGTACAGAGAAGGGCAATGGGGAAAAAAAAAAGTTTGAGTGATGCCTTTGCCTTGTGAATAATGAACAGTTCAGGAAGGTCAACCCATTACAACTGAAACCGTTTAATTATTAATTATGCACAATCTATGAGCAAAGGACAAGTTCAGAATGTTTAATGTGTGGTAACTCCAACTGGACTCTCTCTGGGCATTCTGTTATTAGCACTTGTCAGCAAGGTGCTCAGGCATAAAGAAAAAGGCACGGTAGCAGAAAATCTAGGGGGGTAGTGTGTGCGTAAGTGGGGTAGGGGCTGGGCGGGAGGAGGAGGAGGTGAAACTCCAAACACAGCTGCTACTATTTAATTTACAGGCTAAGCTGGCTCACGCACCACTTGCAGACGTGGCGATCAGGCAGGTAAGCTGGAAGAGGTAAAGGAGAGAGAGGCTCCTTACCAGGGAGCGTATGCTAAAAACTTCATCAGGGATGGAAGTCCAATTGTCTCTGCTCTGGAGACATGCACACTTATGTGGACATGTGCATTTAAGCCTCCCCTCGTGTAACTGTAATGAAGCAAAGCAGAACACAACTCTTGGCATGCTTCGGAGTCAGGAGGTTCGACTGCCTCACTAACTTGCTACGTAACCCTCCAAACCTCAGTTTCCTTATTTTTTCTTTAAGCCACCTCCAAATGGAACGAATGCATGTAAAAGCAGACTGAGCAGCGGCTGGGTAGAGAGGAGAGCGTCAGGCCTGGACGCAGGAGGACTTGGCTCAAATCCGACCTCAGAGACGTCCTCGCTGTGTGACCCTGGGCAGGTCTTCTATCTTAGAACAGATACTAAGACAGAAGGTGCAGGTGAACAAAATTCAAAAGAAAAAGAACAACTAAAAGAAAGAAAGCAGGCTGAAAGGGATAATGAATAAAATGAAAGGAATTGTTCTCTGACACTTGAACGAAGACGTAAGAAACATTTAGAAAAGGTTATGGGGGTTTAGTGCTCGCTGTCAAGTCCACACGCATTTATTAAGTGCCTATGAGGTGAGGCTGATGTCTCTGGGCAGCTCTGCCTCTCAAGTCTAGTCCCCCCGGGAATGCCACGAAGGACAAACAACGATGACAAAACAATGCACTGACACCGGGCAAGCTGGGTGCTCGCGCTGTTTGGGGAAGATTCTTTTATCTGACATACTAAGGAAGAGGACGGAGGGACTCAGCAGCAACAGGGGCTTTTTGTCGTTCTTGGATGGTGAGTCTCACCATTTCCTGCATGGCCTGCAGAGGGCACGGAGGTCGTTTGACAGCTGGTACGAGGGCTCGCCATTGAGCTCCAACCTGCCTCAGCCCCCTCTCTCCAGGGAGGGGAAGTGACTTGGCCAAGGTCACAAAGCTAGTAAGAGGCCGAGCTCCAATTCAAATCTAGGCCCCGGGACACCAAGGTTTTCTATGGAATTGTGCTTTCTGTTTGGCAACTTCCAGCCCTCACTCCCGGGCCTCTGCTCTGACACTACGTAGAACACACAGATCCGTCTTCAGTGTGACAGTAAATCACTGGTCAAAGGGCGCTATCATGTCTTTCCCTGCCTCACCTCACACTGGGTTAAGCGTCCCCAGCTGTTTGGAGGGTCCAGTAGCTCTCTGGCCATGTGCCACCTAGGCTGGAGGATTCTAGAGGCTGTTGTATGACAGAGTGGGGCACTTACTCTGGGCCTAGTGATACCCATCTCATTCTGGATGCTCTGCCTCCATTCATCCTGCAGCTTGCTATCATCTCGGCCCTGGCGAGCTCCTGACTCACACTGAACTCATGACTTCGTTAAAACCATCAAATACACCACTTTTAACTTAGCCACGTCTTCCCCCTTCTATAGTGGCATTGCTGACTTTCTGAACCCAAGTGTAAAACTTTACAAACTTGTCACTACTAAATTTCACCTTATTACATTTCTCTTCCACCCTGTCAAGTTTCTTTTTAGATCCCAACTCTGTTGTGCAAAGTATTAGCTATCCCTAAAAGCTTCCGTTTTGCAAACTGAAGAAGCACGCCATCTGTCTGTTTATGAAAGTTACCGAGTTTTTTTAAAAAGTAGATGGTCAGGAGCAGATCCCTCAGGCCCTCTAGTAGAGACCGCCTTCCAAGTGGGCATTGATCCATTAATGACTGTTGTTCAAATAAAGTCATTCATTCAGTGAGGCATGTATCTAAAAAGATCAAATAAACCAAAGTAGTTTGTAATTCTAGGAATATAGGAAAACTCCCTTATTCTACCTTGCCTGTACCTAGCCTGTACCTAATTTTAAAGTCTTACATCTGAAAGGTTTTTTCCCTTTGTTCCTTGCACTAAAGTATTGTTTTCTTTTTCTTTTTTTTAAAAACCCTCACCTTCCATTTTAGAAGCAATATTGTGTATTGGTTCCAAGGCAGAAGAGTGGTAAGGGCTAGGCAATGGGGGTTAAATGACTTGCCCAGGGTCACACAGCTAGGAAGTGTCTGAGGCCAGATTTGAACCCTCAACTTTCCATTTCCAGGCCTAATTCTCTGAGCCACCTTACTGTTCCCTAAAGTATTATTTTCACAGTGGGTCATCCAGATAAGTTATTATTCTGGTGGTGAAAGAGTGCACATATGACCTTGACTGAAGAAGAGGTCCTGCACTAAAGATGTCATTGCTCTTCAGAGCCCTAACCATGGCCTGTATCTTGTCCCAGAAGTTGTTCTTTAGTCCTTAGGTATAACCAATGTGAATTATAGGCCCCAGAGTGTTTTTTTTTTCTCTAATGATCTCAAAGAATCTTTACAATCATAGTTCAGAGTTCAGAGAATTACATTTCATACAGCACCAAAGTTTACTTTATAGTAGGAAAATCATTATTTGGGCAGAGCTAGACCCAGTGGGGTGGGGGTGGGAGGAGAACATGTTAAGGAAAGAAGGAGCTGGATGAGATGATGCATAAGTATAAAGAGTTTAGGATATGAGTAATTAGTAACTGTACGATATATTTATTGCCACAAATCAATAGGTACAAGTATGTTGCATATGAAGATGAGTTTGCTCAAAAATTCTGGGTACTCAACAATTTAGGCCCTCTTTCAGCTCATAATCTAATTTTAAAAACTAAATTAAACTATTTAAAAAGCATTTTTGACTACAGGACACATAATGAACTGATCTAATGCACAGAGCTTCATCAGTAGGGCAGGGTATGAATGGGGTAAGCTTTGATTTTAAGAAGGTTTACCAAGGGACATCATCAAGAAAGGGGGCTTTTGACCCACCCCAGCTGAAGACCAGAGAACCATCTTTTACTCATCCCATTCCACATCAAGCCCTGAGCAGAGAAAGTGAAAGATGATTCAATTTCCACACTGGGTCAAACCATGCTCCAAGTTGCCAGATGTGACAAATTACATGTGTGGGCATTTTGGTGTGAAGTTCTGTCCACTGGGTCTAGGCTGACAGTAGCAGCTCATTTAACTTGTCTCAGGTGGGGCTGGAACTAGGGGCCAAAGGCCTGAATTTTAGCCACTGAAACACCCACCTTACCCATAAAACCTTAAATCACGGGAGAACCAGCTGTTAGCCAAGTGAGCATCACTACCAGATGGTGTATTTAAAAAAAATAAAATAAAATAGAAGCAGGTCTAAATGAATCAGTCTCTAGGTAATTTAGATTTCTAGAACTCAGAGATTTTCTTAATTTTCTTATGAAGATAAGGATGCTTAAGAAATGCCTCAGAACTGGGGATTCAGAAGATTCAAAACAAAACAAACCAGCCCTATGTATTCTGTATAATTTTTCAGGACCTCCACTGGCCTTTAAAGATTTTCTAAAGAGGAGACTAAAGGTTGTGGGTTTTGTAATATTCCACGAACACTCAGCATACAGTAATTGGAAAACCGATTCACTTTTCAGTTGCAACTTTAATTGTTTCTTTTCTGAAGCAAACGTGTAAGTGTTTTCCTTTTTTATTTTTAGTCTCTCGTCAATCATAAGCTACCAGCGCACAGCAACGTGGAGGTGTCCTCACAAACACTATAAACACATACGCACTCCTTTTAAATAGCTATGGCATAGCAGCATGAAGCATACCTGGTTTACACCAAAGGGACTTCATTTGAAAAAATAAAACCAGTTATTGTTCCTCTTTCTCCATATACTCCCGATGCATTTTTATTGCTTTTTCATAAAACACTGCAGCAAATAATCAAGCGTGACCACTGACATCCACAAGATTGAGTTTTAGGAACCATTAAATGAGCTCACCCTCATGGGAAACCTCCTGCTCAGGTTGGTCTAAAGGTAATTATTCAGCAATTCCTACCTGTGGTTTTACCTTGTTCCTATATAGTGTTTGAATTTCATACACTGGTAAGGTCAATTTCAGTCTCAGTAAAAGTGCGACTAAACACGGTTGATCCAGGATCTAAATTCTGATGTAAATATACACACCGGCATTTTATGAGTGTCTGTGTGCAGAAATGTGAATGAAAACTGGCCACAACATGGTCCAAAAAAATAAAACCAGTCAAATGCAAAAGAAAGACAGGGTGAATAATTGTCTTTTTCAGGTTCCCAAGAAAAAAGGTAAATTCTTTTTCTTATAGGGAATATAAAGTCTGTCCAAATATAAATTCTGTCCATATAAAACCACATCTACACCTATGAAGTTAGAGAAATTCCATCAAAGAGAAGCAAATCTGGCATGTCTGTGTCCTGAAAAATCAACAAGCCAGAACTCTGTCAGGTCACAGCTCTGAGATCTCACAGGAAGCCCTGAGTCCATGTCCTCACACACCGTATGTCTTCTTGAACATTCAACTGTTGGTTAAAATAATTACTGCCATTTGGTACCTGAGTGGCACATACACGGGAAATACAATTCTAAAAGGCTACAAAATGTACGAGGGTTTATGATATTATTTTTGTTATTTTTAGGCAAATTCAAGGGCTGTATGTCCCAGTTCAAAAACTATGCATTCCATAAGAACATGAGGTCAGCTGGAGTGGATTTTATCTATGGAGGGATTTTAAAAGCTAGTTGAAGGCTGTATAGTATAGGTTTAAATTAGAGTTTACAGAAAAACAGAGACATGGAATATAAGGGAGAGAAAGGCAGAGAAGGAAAAATAAAAAACAGGGAAGGTGAAAACAGGTGAGGAAGAAGAGGGAGGGAGGGAGAGGGAGAGGGAGAGGGAGAGGGAGAGGGAGAGGG